>NC_137933.1:42890582-43188082 GCF_963969265.1 Rhamphochromis sp. 'chilingali' | reverse complement strand
TATATATATATATGTATATGTGTATATGTATATGTGTATATGTATATGTGTATATGTATATGTGTATATGTATATGTGTATATGTATATGTATATATGTATATGTATATATGTATATGTATCTGGACTTCTTCTCCGGACAGTCCTGATCCTTAAGGACCCCCAGAAGGGACCGGTCCCCTCCAACTACTGACCAATAACCTACCTCAACACCACATGGAAGCTCCTGTCAGGCATCATAGCGGCTAAGATGAACAGGCACATGGGTCAATACATGAGTGGGGCACAGAAAGGGATTGGAACTATACACGATCAACAGGACCCTAGAAGGCTTCATCAGGAACTCAATAGGGATGTGGCACACAGCACTAGAGGTCAACTTCAAGCCCATAGCACAAGTCACCATCAAGTGCAGGATCTACCAAGGGGATGCTCTGTCCCCACTGCTGTTCTGCATAGGCCTGAATCCCCTCAGTGAGATCATTAACAAGACTGGCTACGGATACCGACTACAGAATGGAGCAGTTGTCAGCCACCTCCAGTACATGGATGACATCAAGCTGTATGCCAAGAGTGAACGAGACATCGATTCACTGATCCACAACACCAGGATATACAGCAATGACATTGGAATGTCATTCGGGCTGGAGAAGTGTAGTTGGATGGTAACAAAGAGAGGGAAGGTAGTCAGAACGGAGGGGATCAAACTACCAGAAGGCAACATTGCAGACATAGAGGACAGTTACAAGTACCTGGGGATCCCGCAGGCAAATGGGAACCATGAAGAGGTCGCTAGGAAAGCTGTAACCACCAAGTACCTGCAGAGGGTCAGACAAGTCCTGAGGAGTCAGCTGAACGGTAAGAATAAGATCCGGGCTATCACACCTACGCCCTGCCCGTGATCAGGTACCCTGCTGGGGTAATAGGCTGGCCAAAGAAGGAGATAGAATGAATGAATGAATGCTTTATTGGCCATATGCAGGTTGCCCCACAGAGGAATAGGACCCCCCCCCCCCCCCCCCCCCCCCCCCGACTTACACACACAACAACAAGACAACACAAGGGAATACAGTCGGAGATCGGCAGCGTTGGGAGAATAACACTGAAAAAATTACACAACATTGGGAAAAGTACAAGAGGAAAAAAAAAGAGACCTCTTCACACGCTGGGCAACCTATGGGAGGACAGCATGAGAACAGGAAACAAAAAAAACCTCCTCTGCACAGAGAGCACATTAATGTCCACATCACAACATCAGAGCACATGACAAGCCACAGGGGATGGATAGGGGGGTGGGGGGTGATTCGAAGGAACACAGCACTGACATAGATAGATAGAAGATAGATAGATAGAAGCCACTGACATAAAGACAAGAAAGCTCTTTACCATGCATGGAGGGTTTCACCCCAAGTCCAGCACCCTGAGCCTGTACGTGAAGCTAAAGGAAGTCCAGGATGAGACAACAAACATCCACGAATACATCACGAAGATGGCCCCAACTGACAGCATGCTCAGTGAATACCTCAGGCAGCCGAAACCCAAGAAAGTGGAGGAAGGCGAGGAACCATCATGGAAGGACAGGCCCCTGCACGGTATGTACCACTGGCAGATAGAGGAGGTGGCTGATATCCAGAAATCCTACCAGTGGCTGGACAAAGCTGGACTGAAAGACAGCACAGAGGCACTAATCATGGCAGCACAAGAACAACCTCTGAGTACTAGATCCATAGAGGCTGGGGTCTATCACACCAGGCAAGACCCCAGGTGCAGGCTGTGTAAAGATGCCCCTGAGACAATCCAGCACATAACAGCAGGGTGTAAGATTCTAGCAGGCAAGGCATACATGGAACGCCATAACCAAGTGGCCGGCATAGTTTACAGGAATATCTGTGCCGAGTATAACCTGGAAGTCCCGAGGTCAAAATGGGAGATGCCCCCAAGGGTGGTGGAGAATGACCGAGCTAAGATCCTGTGGGACTTCCAGATACAGACGGACATAGTGGTGGTAGACAAACAGAAGAAGACGGCCGTAGTGATTGATGTAGTGGTTCCGAATGACAGCAACATCAGGAAGAAGGAACACGAGAAGCTGGAGAAATACCAAGGGCTCAGAGAAGAGCTCGAGAGGATGTGGAGGGTGAAGGTGATGGTGGTCCCAGTGGTAATCGGAGCACTAGGTGCGGTAACTCCCAAACTAGGCGAGTGGCTCCAGCAGATCCCAGGAACAACATCGGAGATCTCTGTCCAGAAGAGCGCAGTCCTGGGAACAGATAAGATACTGCGCAGGACCCTCAAGCTCCCAGGCCTCTGGTAGAGGACCCGAGCTTGAAGGATAGACCGCCCGCAGGGGCGAGTGGGGAATTTATATATATATATATGTACACACACATACACACATATTTATATGTATATCGAACGCGGTGCTGAGGTATAGTAGAACACACTGAAAAAAGTGATATTGGCTCCTTTTAGATATAGCATATTTTATTTTGGTATATCTTTTTAATTCAAATGAGTCATTTCTGTGTACATATATAATTCGAGTAACTCCAGAATACATTCCCTGTGTTATAATCCAATTAATTTTAGTTAATTAAATGTAGCTCAAAATGCTTAAGTATGTTTTTCATAGCATCCTGCTGGGCCATTTTGCGCATGCGTTAGGACAGGCCACCATATAAGATAAGATAAGATAGAACTTTATTAATCCCTCGGGTGGGTTCCTCTGGGAAATTCGATTTCCAAAAAAAGCACAGCAACGACCGAAGTTACAGTTACAGAATTGTTATATATATATATATATATATATATATATATATATACACACACACACACACACACACACACACACACACACACACACACACACACATATATATATATATATATATATATATATATATATATATATAAATACAGAGACAATATAAATAAAATATACGAAGGGGATAAATAGAGTAAATAGGAATAAAAATAAAAATACAAGTGAATTGCACATTTCAAGTATTGAGTCTGTTGACTATTTACAAAAAGTATTGCACAAGGTATTGTACAGTGAGGTGAAGAGGCACTACAGCTTAGTTGTTCCCCCCTCCTTTGTCCTCCTGTTTCCCCTCCCTCTCCCCTCCAGAGAGGAGTTAAACAGTCTGATGGCGTGTGGGACAAAGGAGTTTTTAAGTCTGTTAGTTCTTGTCTTGGGGAGAAGCAACCTGTCACTGAACAGACTCTTCTGGTTGTTTATGGCCGTGTGCAGAGGATGCCCAGCATTGTTCATAATGTCCATCAGTTTCTTTAGTGTCCTTTTCTCTGCCACTGTCACCAGAGTGTCCAGCTTCATGCCGACCACATGCATGCGGACTGAAAAAGCGGATGCTTTGTGTGCTGCAAGCAGGCTAAAGTTAATCACACAACTTCGTGTAAAGTACAGCTGGGCGATATAAGATTTTTTCATATCACGATATGTTTTTTTAATTTCAGGCGATAGCGATATATATCACGATATAAGCCAAATAACTATATTTGTAAGATTTAAACGTGCCGTTGCTCACAAGTAAAATGTGAAATAATCAGCAACTTTTTTTGATTTAAATATTTATTTCCCATAATAAGTTCAACAGGGTATTTAACTTGTACTTAAGGAACATGATACTTTTTCAGATAAATAAAGGCAAATATTGCAAACTACACAAAAGGCAGCCGCTAAAGCGTTTAAGTTTCAAAACAGAACAAACAAAACAGACTACTAAATTGTCAATTCCACTTAGAAACAAAATATTAATTCTAAAAATAAATCTTAGTTTGTTTTACAGAAGAACAGACAAAATTGACTAACTTTTGTCAATATCAAATAAACTGAGAACTAAAAGGAAATTCTCAATCTCTCCTTGTTTTATAGCTGAGCTTTTCAAACAGTTTTAACAGTTACTTTAGTCTGACAAAAGCCGAATGACGAATTAGCGCTTCCAGTCAGAGATTGAGCACCCACCGGTTTATTGTATTTCCAGACTTGCTTTCGGCACAATTTACAGTGCGTGCTGTCATGTATTGATATGGCTATGTCTTAATGTGATGACCTTTGAACCGGATGTGGTTGTCCGAAGGAAGCCCCGTTAAGTGGCTAGTTGTAAGATGGACAGTGTTCAATAAAGCAACATAAAGACCGTGCTTTATGTCCTGATTCAATTCAGAGTGCTCTGCCTAATTTAGTAATAAGGTGGGCACACAACAATGGCGACGAGGACTACACGGACCTGGATTTGTTTTTGTGAGAAGTAGACCCAGCGGCGGCACGGTGTTAGCGAAAAAACTTGTGGGCTAACATGGAAAAGTCGGGTATTCAACCGTTCGCCTGCTACACTGATCCAGCTACGCTCGGACCGAGATGGACGCGGTGGTTAACATCCTTCGAGTTGTTTGCTGATGGGAAAGGTCTTATTTTGACGGATGATGCTACAGACGCGATCAGACAGCGGAGACGCACTCTTCTACTGCACATGGCCGGACAGGACGTGCAGGACGTCTTCTCCACTCTACCACAGACGGGAGAGGCAAAGGATTACACCGCTGTGGTGACTGCACTCAACACTTATTTTGTTCCTCAAGTGAATGCAGCATACGCACGCCAAACTTTCCACAAATTGTCCCAAACACCAGGTGAGACTGTGCAACAATTTTGTACACGTTTGAGGTGAGCTGCAAAGGACTGTGACTTTCAAGGTGACAATGATAAGCAGATACGGGACGCTATCCTGAGTAAATGCACTTCTGAATATGTACGGAGAAAGCTGCTTGAGGAGGGTCCAGGCTTAACTCTAACTCGCATGTTAGAGGTGGCTTCACACTGTGAACGCGTGGAGGAGCAGATGGCGGCGATGAGCGTCGCTGGGGAAAAGAAAGGAGAGGACACGGTCAGCCGGATTCTTACAGCAAAGAAAGAGAAGAACAACAGACCAAAAGGAAAAATGAAAGATGATAATAAAACAGACAGACAGTGTTACAGGTGTGGTTATACTGACCACATGGGCAAAGATCCCAAATGCCCAGCACGAGGACAAACATGTCACAAGTGTAATGGTAAGGACCACTTTTCAAAAATGTGTCGTACAGAAAGACAAAAGAAACAAAATGTGAATGCTGTTGAACAAGATAATTATGCATTTACTGTAAATGATGATAATGTACCTGAGAAACTTACCTTTTCTGTTGGGGGAATAGAGTTGAAAATGTTGGTTGACTCTGGAGCTACAAGTAATGTGATGGGAGAAAACATATGGGAAAAGCTAAAAGCTGAAAAGACAAAATGTCGCTCATATGTAGCCAAAGAGCAGAGGAATTTATATGCATATTCCTCAGCACAGGCACTCACGGTTAAAGGTGCATTCAGATGTGAAATCAAGATTGGTGACAGGACCGAAGAGGCTGAATTTATTGTGAATAGAGGTAATGGTGAACCACTCCTGGGGAAAAAGACTGCCATAAAGTTAAGAGTGTTGAAAATAGGTGAAAATGTGACGGCTGTCGCAGATTTAAAGCACACTCTTAAAGAAAAGTATCCAAAAGTGTTCAAAGGAGTAGGAAAGCTAAACACCAAACAGATCAGCCTGTACATTGATCCAAATGTGAAACCGGTAGCACAGCCACTGAGGCGCATACCTTATCATTTGAGGGATGCAGTGGAGAAAAAGATCAATGAACTAATCGACATGGACATTATAGAACGTGTAGAAGGACCTACACCTTGGGTAAATCCTGTAGTGGTACTCCCAAAGAAATGTGACAAAGATATCAGAATGTGCTTAGACATGAGAAAAGCAAATGAGGCAATAATCAGGGAAAGATACCCCATACCCACTGTGGATGAAATCTTGCAAGGACTAAACGGCTCTGCAATCTTCACCAAACTCGATCTCAAGTGGGGATACCATCAGCTAGAGCTTACCCCGGAGTCAAGAGAGATAACTACATTTGCAGTGCACAACGGAGTATACCGGTACAAAAGGCTAATATTTGGAGTCTCATCAGCTAGTGAGCAATATCAGCATGAGATTGCCAATGCACTAGCTGGCATTGAAGGAGTTGAGAACATTTCAGATGACGTAATCATACACGCGCCAGACCAGGAAACACATGATAAGCGCCTGCATGCTGTGATAAAGAGACTCTCTGACTGTGGCCTGACACTAAACTCAGAGAAGTGTCAGTTCAACATGGACAGACTCGTATTCATGGGAATACTGCTGACACAGAAAGGCTTCGGCCCAACTGAAGAAAGAGTGAGAGCTGTGGTGGAAGCCCGAGAACCGAAGAATGCTACTGAGGTGAGAAGCTTTCTTGGACTGGTAGGCTTCAGTAGCAGGTTCAAACCACAGTTTGCTACACTCTCTGAACCACTAAGATGTTTAACTCGAAAGGAAACTATGTTTACATTCGGGCCAGAACAAAAGCAAGCATTTGAAAGACTAAAGACTGAGTTAGCCAGAGCAGGTACCCTAGCCTATTTTGACAAAGAAGCCCCAACCAGAGTCATAGCAGATGCAAGCCCTGTAGGCTTGGGCGCAGTGCTAATACAAATACAGAACGGAGAAGAGGTACCAGTGTGCTACGTAAGTCGGAGTTTAACGGACTGTGAGCGAAGATATTCTCAAACAGAAAGAGAAGCCCTAGCACTAGTATGGGCATGTGAGAGACTACATCCATATGTGTATGGCAGGAAGTTTGACCTCATCACAGACCACAAGCCATTAGAGGTCATATACAGCCAGAAATCTAAACCTTGTGCACGCATAGAAAGATGGGTTCTCAGACTGCAACCATATGACTTTAAAGTAGTGCACATTGCGGGAAAGCAAAACATTGCGGATTCACTGTCAAGACTGCTGGCTGACACCACGTCAAAAGAGATACATAAGCATGAATGTGAAGAATATGTGAGATTTGTTGCAGTTAATGCTACTCCAAAAGCACTCACAACAAGAGAGGTTGAAGAAGCCTCTGCTACAGACTCAGAATTAACAGAAGTGCGAAGAGCTATTGAAAATGGACACTTTGAAAAATGCAAAACATATGCACCCATTGCAAATGAACTGTGTGTCATCGGCTACATAGTTTTGCGGGGAACTCGCATTGTATTGCCAGAAAACCTCAGAGCTCAAGCACTGTCACTAGCTCATGAAGGACATTTAGGAATTGTTGGAACCAAACAGCATCTCAGAACAAAAGTTTGGTGGCCAGGGATGGACAAAGCTGCAGAAAAGTTTTGTAAAGCTTGTCACAGATGTCAAATAGTAGCCAGACCAGATCCACCTGAACCACTGAGAAACACACTTTTACCGGATGGACCATGGCAAGATGTGGCGGTAGACTTACTGGGACCGCTACCTTCGAACCGCTCAATACTTGTACTGATAGATTACTACAGTCGGTACTATGAGTATGATGTAATGTCATCTACAACTGCTGTAAAAGTCGTTGACTCTATTGACTGTATATTTAGCAGACATGGGCTACCAGTTACCATCAAATCTGATAACGGCCCACAGTTCAAATCTGAGCTGTTCAGAGAATATTGTGAAACTAATGGAATCAAACATATAAAAACTACACCAAAATGGGCTCAAGCAAATGGGGAAGTGGAGCGTCAAAATGCATCATTGATGAAAAGAATCAGGATCGCACAAGCCGAAGGACTTGACTGGAAGCGAGAGCTAAGAAAATATGTAACAGTGTATTGCAGCATTGAACATCCAACCATGGGCAAAAGTCCAGCAGAACTCCTGTTCAACCGCAAAATGAGAGGAAAGTTACCGAACATCAGTGAGGCAAAAACAATGGAGTTGGACGTGCGTGACAGAGACGCTGAACGGAAAGGAAAATCAAAGATTTATGCTGATGAACGAAGGGGAGCTGAGTATTCAAAAGTTGACTCAGGAGACATAGTGCTGGTTCAACAAGACAAAGTGGACAAGTTTACAACACCATTCAACGCAACACCACACAAAGTTGTAAGCAGAACTGGAAACCAAGTCATTATTGAATCACCAACAGGAGCTCGCTATCACCGGATTACCACACATGTGAAGAAGTACGTGACAAATGAGACCAGAGAAGGACACTATGACACAATACCTGAAAGGGAGGAAGGTGAAACACCCACAAAGACTGACACCTTCACTCCAACACCACAAGAGGGCTCCCAGGGGCCAGAGAGACCAAGTAGATCACAGAGGGCTAAAAAGATACGCGAGAGGTTTCGTGATTTTGTGGTGAAATGAACTATAATATGTTAAGGTGAAGAGGTAACTTACATTTGGCAAGTTTCAAGTTCATATGTGTATGTCGATATATATATATATATATATTGAAAAAAAGAAAGGTACATGTGTGGTGAGACAGTTAGATAATATAATTGTTAGAAAGTAAGACAAGAAAGAATGTTCAATGTTGGAAAAAAAAAAGACATCAAAGTTATTACAACTAAAGTTTGAATCTAAAGAAAAGGGGGATGTCATGTATTGATATGGCTATGTCTTAATGTGATGACCTTTGAACCGGATGTGGTTGTCCGAAGGAAGCCCCGTTAAGTGGCTAGTTGTAAGATGGACAGTGTTCAATAAAGCAACATAAAGACCGTGCTTTATGTCCTGATTCAATTCAGAGTGCTCTGCCTAATTTAGTAATAAGGTGGGCACACAACACGCGCTACTCTGTTTTTTGTCAGACTTGAAATAGCCGAAATACCTTCACACTACAGAACTTCTCTGGCTCTTCCTTTCGACAATCTCTCCGGCGTTGGAACCATCATCTCTGTCAGTGTGCACCAGGGTGGCTGTGGCTACATTGTAGCTTGCCATCACCAGTGTGTGAATGTGTGTGTGAATGGGTGGATGACAGGTTGTGTAAAGCGCTTTGGGGTCCTTAGGGACTAGAAAAAAAGCGCTATACAAATACAGGCCATTTACCATTTACCATCATTTCTCTTCGGTAACCTTCGGTCACGCTCTCGGTTGATTTTTCTCTAGTCGGCACAGTCATTTCCTGGCTGCTTCCCAAACAAATACACATGTGCGGCTTGGCACTTGTGCTGTACGTAACAAGTCAAGTGACGTGACGCTGCGGCTGTGATTTGTTTGGCTCTGCGCTACTTAATTTGGATTGGCTGTTCTTTTTTTTTAAGAGGACAAGAGCGGTGAGGTCTATCGCAATAGTTTAATTTTTCTATCGAGAAAAAGTTATTTCGCAATACATATCGTTATCGTTCTATCGCCCAGCTCTACTAGATACTATAGTAAATGTACACTGTGTGACCATCAGCAGCTTAGAGTAGTGACAGTCATAGTTTTATCCAGTTTTGCAGAGCAATTTCAGAGATGTTTGGGGCTTACATGGCAAGCATGTTTATAGTTCCACCTCTCTGTTCTGCTCTCTGTTGCTGACGGCAGAGTTCTGCCCCGCTGACCTCACAGGTGAGACACTCCCACCAGCGGACAAAGAGCACAGGAAAATGCGTTGCCAACCACCTGAAACAGACAAATATCTGCTTTTTAAAACCCTTTAAACCCGTTAAATGGACTGATGCCATTCATTTCTTCTTTGATTAACAGTAGTAACATCCTTCATGCACTGTATACTAACCCACATGCTAATCATGCTTTATGAAGTGATGGCAATTGCATTGTAGCATTTAATGAAGAAATAACCAAATAATCATACCAATGATTAAGCACCAGTGGTCTTTTTTTCTGTGTGTGTGTGTGGTGTGTGTGTGATACAGGTAAATGCTGAATTCCAGTGTATTACAACACTTCAACTGGAGACAACCTTTGCTGCACAGTTAGACAGAATTACACCTCAGCTGATAATAATAATGGATTGGATTTATATAGCGCTTTTCAAGGCACCCAAAGCGCTTTACAATGCCACTATTCATTCACACACTGGTGGAGGCAAGCTACGGTTGTAGCCACAGCTGCCCTGGGGCAGACTGACAGAAGCGAGGCTGCCATATCGCGCCATCGGCCCCTCTGGCCAACACCAGTAGGGTAAAGTGTCTTGCCCAAGGACACAACGACCAGGACAGAGAGCCCGGGGATCGAACCGGCGACCTTCCGGTTACAGATACGCTTCCCAACCCCCTGAGCCATGGTCGCCCTGATGACAGTTTTCCAGAAGAAGGGTGATGTTTCTGGGCAGAAACTTGCCCACCACTTGCAGAGGTAAATCCGAATATTGCAAATTCTATTTGGATTTCTTTTGTCTTAAGTGGCAGGTCACTGGTGAGTCAAATAAGCCATTTTAGGTGACCAACCAAGCAATCTGAATTTTGAAATTTCATATATAAATTTTATTTACTATGTTTGAACTGACATTATGATAAAATTTACTCATTGCGAATGTCAGACATTGTTTTTTTTTTTTTTCCAAATTGGTTTAATCAGCAACTCTCTTTAAACAGGCTGAAAGTGATGTTAACGTGAAAAGGGAAGCAGTTCTCAGGGCACTTTGCCTCTACCTTGGTGAAGAGGACGGAAGCCTTATTCGGGAGTACTTGGTAAGTCATTTAAGTCATTGTTTTTTTTTTTGTTTTTGTTTTTTTTTATTTTGTGTCCCGTTTGGATCTTTAGCCATCAGAATTGTTGTCTTAAGGCCAAGAAAGATGCCAAGCGGATTTATTTTACCAAGTGGATCATCATGGCCCTGCCATATTGGTCCATTTGATTGACCTTTTTTATGTTGTCCATGACTATCTCCCCTTCAACAAATATTCCAATGTCATCATAATGTCCATTTTGTCCATCCTCCCTTTAGTGGGGTTTTTTTGTGTGTCTGTTTTTTTTTTCCTTTATTTTTACTTTTTTCGTGTTGCACTCCGGTTGCCTAGGCCGGGGTGTAACATATGGGGGCTCGTCCGGGATTGCCTTTGCTGGGGGGTCCGGGGACCGCCCCAGCCTTTGTCGTCTGCTGGAGGGTCCGTGGGACCGCTCCAGCCTCCATCAGCTTCATCTGCCTTCATCCGCCTTCGCTGGGGGGAGGGTCCGTGGGACCGCCCCAGCCTTTGTCGTCGCTGGAGGGTCCGTGGGACCGCTCCGGCCTTCATCCGCCTTCGCTGGAGGGTCCGAGGGACCGCTCCAGCCTTCGTCGTCTGCTGGAGGGTCAGGGGGACTGCTCCAGCCTTCATCAGCTTCGTCTGCCTTCGCTTCAGCCTTCGTCCGCCTTCGCTGGAGGGTCCGAGGCACCGCTTCAGCCTTCGTCCGCCTTCGCTGGAGGGTCCGAGGCACCGCTTCAGCCTTCGTCCGCCTTCGCTGGAGGGTCCGAGGCACCGCTCCAGCCTTTGTCTGCCCTCGCTGGAGGGTCCGTGGGACCGCTCCAGCCTTCGTCGTCTGCTGGAGGGTCAGGGGGACTGCTCCAGCCTTCATCAGCTTCGTCTGCCTTCGCTTCAGCCTTCGTCCGCCTTCGCTGGAGGGTCCGAGGCACCGCTTCAGCCTTCGTCCGCCTTCGCTGGAGGGTCCGAGGCACCGCTTCAGCCTTCGTTTGTCTTCGCTGGAGGGTCCGAGGCACCGCTTCAGCCTTCGTCGTCTGCTGGAGGGTCAGGGGGACTGCTCCAGCCTTCATCAGCTTCGTCTGCCTTCGCTTCAGCCTTCGTCCGCCTTCGCTGGAGGGTCCGAGGCACCGCTTCAGCCTTCGTCCGCCTTCGCTGGAGGGTCCGAGGCACCGCTTCAGCCTTCGTTTGTCTTCGCTGGAGGGTCCGAGGCACCGCTTCAGCCTTCGTCCGCCTTCGCTGGAGGGTCCGAGGCACCGCTCCAGCCTTCGTCTGCCTTCGCTGGAGGGTCCGAGGGACCGCTCCAGACTTCATCCGTCTTCGCTGGAGGGTCCGAGGCACCGTTCCAGCCTTCGTCTGCCTTCGCTGGAGGGTCCGTGGGACCGCTCCAGACTTCATCCGTCTTCGCTGGAGGGTCCGAGGCACCGCTTCAGCCTTCGTCTGCCTTCGCTGGAGGGTCCGAGGGACCGCTCCAGCCTTCGTCGTTTGCTGGGGGTTCATGGGACCGCTCCAGCCTTCGTCGTTTGCTGGGGGTTCATGGGACCGCTCCAGCCTCCACCAGCCTTCATCCGCTTTTGATCAAACATTTCACTTGGGGTTACATGTTTGATTTTTGGGTGGGGGGAAATGTTACGTTTCGGTGTTGTCAGTGTTTTGTTTTTGCGTGACTGTCATGTGTTTCCTGTTTTACTTTGAAGGTCTGTTGTTATCTTAGTGTGTTCAGTTTACGTTTCCTTGTCTCGTCAGGTCTAATTTGCCCCAGCTGTGTTTCCCTCCTGTTGTCCATTCCCTGATTGCTCCCTCCATGTATTTAAGCCCTGTGTGTCAGTTGATCATGGTCGCGATCTCCCCCGTGTTGTAAATAGTTTGGTGTTTTGTTGTAAATAAATAGTTTGTTGTAAATAGCTGTAAATGGGTTTTGTCACTACTTTCGTTTTGAGACACTTTCGTTTTGGGATTTTGGTGGAGAGCCTTAGTGTTTTTCTTCGTAGTTTTATTTTCCTTATCTTTGTTTTTCTACGTTGCACCCCGGTTGCCTAGGCCGGGGCGTAACAATGACATAAATGCCCATGGTGTGCTTCTTCAGGTCTCTCTGGATGTCATCTCCTTCAATGTCCTAAACATTTAATAAAAAGGTAAAAGAAAAGCAATTAACTCTACAATTTAATTCCAATCTAGTCGTGTGTGTGTGTGTGTGTGTGTGTGTGTGTGTGTACGGGACAGACTGGACTGGGGGAAAGAAGGGGAGAAAGAAAGAGGGAAAGAGAAACAGCTGAGAAGAGGGACGGGGGAGAAGGGCAAAAGACAAAAACCAACAGAATGAGCAGAAAAAAAAAAGAAAAAAAATGCATATATCGATCACCTGGGTCACCTGCTGAGAAAGAAAAAAGAAAACAAGCAGAAGAGAGCAAGAGTAATAGAATAAACAACATCACAATGATATATGGAAATATGACAGTAAATATTAAATATTAAACATTATTGTGCAGCACATAAGATCAACAGAACACAGTGTGCTTTGAGGTAGGAGCCAAAAAGGGTGTAGTTTGTGGGTGTGATCACCCGTGTGTACACCTGTGAGCATGGACGCGCTTGTTTTTTTTTTTTAAAAGGTTCCTTCATGTAATGATCTGCAAGAGGGTGTGGGGGGGCCACAGCCCCGTCCTCCAGGGCATGAAGCAGGTATGGAGGAGATCAAAACTCCAGACATCCAGAGGCCCCCAGAACACAAGAGACCAAGGAAGACCAACAGAGGGGCAGCTGCGCCACTGTCCCAGAAAGAGCTGAGGAGAGTCCCAGATGAGGGCTCACTCAGCAGCCGCGGAGCAGAAGCCAGGGGGAGTTGCAATGACGCGCCTGTGAGCTCCGCCGGCAGCCAGCCGTGCCTGAGTGACCGAGCCCCAGGCCGAGAGGCCGGGGGCACCCCACCTCCGAAGTGGCCCGAGCGAGCCCCAGGCTCCAGGCCCCGATAAGCGGCCGCCAAGGAGTGAGCCGGTGTGTACCTGGACGCCCATCCCCGGACACAAAGAACCACCAACGCACCGATGTCTGAGGGAGTCCGCCACTGGCAGGGGAAGTGGTGGTGGGGGGAGATAGGCCTCCAAACCTTGGAGGGCCTAAGATGTCCCCAGAGAGGTGACGCCTGACACCCAACCTGACATATAGACACAGACATACAGGCACACACGTTCTGTGTTATGTTTTGATTGAACATTTTAACTTTCAATAATGAATGAGTGGTGATGGTGGATTTTGTACTACGACAGTCATCTGTTTTCATATCCAACCCTTGCTGTTAGATCCATGCAGAGCTGATTACTGCTGATAATAAATATGAGTCACTGTTTTTGGACTTGTATTCGAGACTAAAGCAGTTTGTTTAAAAAACAGCAAGCTCTGGCCCTCCTTTCCTTTATTTTTTTTAAAAGAAACTTGTAACCTTTTTTCCTCTTTGTTTTCTCTTCTTGTTAGACATGTCAGAGATCCCTGTGGGGGTCAAGCAGGAAAATGAGGAGGTGAACAGCCAAAAACGGGGTGAGGATGGGTAGAAGCGTTTAACAGCTGGGGGAGGGCAGAGTAAACAGGCAGTAATTAAGAGGAGAATGTTCGCTATCATTGCAGTTTTCATCCCACAAAGCACTGCTTCCAAAGCTTTTTTTTTTTTCTTCTACACCCAAAGCAAATTTTTCACACACCAGCCCCTCTGCCATGGTGTGTGTGGGTGTGTGGGTATGTTGCTCAGGCCGTGGGTATCTTTAATGCCAATTAAGAAAAGGGGCAGGAAAACAAACTCTCAGCTGAACCAGCCAACACTAACAGGGAGGAAGAAGCAGCATGAGAGGAAGGAGGGAAAGCTGAATAAAGTGTCTGGGTTACAATATTAATCTGTTGTTGCTGTTGTAGTTGTTGTTATTATTGTTATTATTATTATTATTATTATTATTATTATTATTATTATTACTACTGGATATAAAGATAAGTAATTTCAAATCATGTCAGTCTGCATAAATCCTGCTGTCATCATGTTTATGTTTGTCATAATGAAAGTTTTCATGGTCCACCAGGAAGAATAGCTAATGTGAATGCCAACAAGCAAATTTTAAATCTAGTTCATTAGATTTTCTGTTGTTGTCTTTGTTTTTTTCTTGACTTCAGCTTTAATCTCCTCTTCATTTTACTACACACTAGACTGCAATGATGTCTTTAAAGCTTTGCTGCGGTGAGAAAAATCTCTTTGGTTCTATTTTTTGATCTGCTTTGAAAAAAAATAACAGGAAGCATAAATTTCTTGATTTCAGTTAAACGGCTTGTATGTAGGTAAAATGTGAAGTTGTTTTCTTGTCTTGAACATTTTTTTATTGCCTGTTTTTAAACAGATTGTGAATGTGATACTCATACTCAGAGCTAAACACCTTGCCTCAATGCCTCCCTTCCACTTCTACTTTAGCCATGGTGATAACTAAGTTATAGCAAACTATTAGCATGTTTCCCTGTGGCCTGGTCATTTTGAGTGAAATTAAAGTTAACCTGAGGCATGACTGAGTTTTCTTTGTTTGCTTTTTCTAAATTACTGGAAACTTATTATTTGTTTCCTTCTAAAACCTAAATCTATAGTATGGATGTGCTGAGAGAGGCCCCTGGCTTTACGATTTTCATTTTCCACCTCCAGCAGAGCTTTGGCAGCATTCCTAAGGAGACACTGAGCCTGTTCTACACTTCCACTGAACTGTAGCTGTGATGTCAATGTTGCTTGTTGTCTGCACATTGGAGGTAAAGAGAGACATCAAGCTCAAATAGGAGTCCCACCTATGTCAGAGCTACTGGACACGCCCAGTAATATGGTCCTTCGCACTCCAGTCTTCCCTTGAATGCCTTCTAGTTTAATGTGCATTTGGATGTGCTAAGCGATGTTTGTTTACGCATGCCAGAATGGCACCAACATGTGAACACACCTCTCCTAACCCTGCCTTACAGATCAAATTGGACCAATCCCTGCTTCTTCACAGCTCTCAGTGGTGGCTCATTTAAACTACAGAAATGGCTTACCCAAAATCAGAAAGATACTTGGTCAACTTACTGTAATGATGTGGTGTCTACATGACAAATTAACACTGCGAGAACTGTCGTTTCTCATTTGTCACTTAGTCACTGATTCTGTAAAAAAACAAACAAACATATATATATATATATATATAGACAGAATTTCTAGTGGAAGGTGGTGGGAAATCTTCCATGCTGGTGGCTTCAGGATCCCATCTGATGTTTGTGGTTGTGGCTCTGTTGACTTCATCTGGTGGTGGCCTCCACTAGAGCAGTCCATAGCTGAGTGTGAAATGGCGGGAATGAGAATTAACTACAGTGATGCACTCTCAAATCCTTATGCATTTATTTGCTTCCTTTATGTCATTATAATACTAATCTTTGTATGGCTTGGGTCCACATGAATTCATTCCAGTTAAATCATCAGTCCTAATGACCAAAAGGGTAAAATGATGGGGCAGGTTTATTGCCATTACTTTAAAACTCAAAAAAATACAAGAACTCGGCTGAGGAGAAAACTAGTACTTGGAACTAGAATTAGAAAACTAAGGAAGTAAGAAAAATGGAAATTACAAGAGAAGCATGGGACTCAGTGAACACAGGGGAAAACATACCATGAGGGGATGATGCAACATAAAACAGGGAGCACAGACATTATATACACCAGAGGAGATTAGGGCAGAACAGACACACTGGGGAACACAGCTGAATCGAGGAGGGGGCCTAAGGGTACATCTGTCACCATCTTACAATGCTGTGATTGCAGCCATTTCCAAACTCTCTGTGAATGGGACTCATGGCCATTGATTAGTGGTAAACGATCAGTGGTTGTTGATCAATGGTTATAACAATTTGTATATTATTGACCAAGAAACTGACCTCACAGCCCATTGGTCATTCAGTGGGCTAGTTTTAGTCATTGTGTAAAGGTACTAATTACAAGATTGGGGAAACCTGCAGTCAGCTGTGACTCTCACTTGGATGAGTGACGAAACGTTTCTCCCACTGATCACGTTAGGTCCAAATGAACAGAATCAACTTTTTGGGATGAGGTCATTAAGATGAGATGGAGCCTGAGAATGGAAGAAAGCAGTCCTACATATTTCCTTAATATGTGCGTTGAAGGACATATCCTGGTCAAAAATGATTCCAGGGTGATTCCTTCACCCATACCTCCGGGTCCGGCTATGTTTAGCAGCTGCGCTTTAGGGAGAGCAAGAGTGTGGCGATCCCTCACCCGGAAGCGTCTCTGCTCAGCTGCCGACACACCTGCACCTAATCTTCCACCCAGGTACCTCATCCCAGTTTGGGCTGAGGTATTTAAAGGTGTGTCCAGGCGGCAGTCGACGCTGGATTCTACTCGAAGCACTGTAAATAAACGCACTCTCTGCTTTGCATCCAGAGCTCTGCGACTGTGTCCATATTTTCCATTACCCGTGACACAAGGTTCCTCACAGTGTTACTGGAGGTCAAGGTAATGCCATTCAGAGTAAGAATCTGGTTAGATACCATATTTCTAAGATTTTCAGGGCCGAGTACAATAACCTCAGTTTGATCTGAAATAAGCAGCAGAAAGTTAGCGGCCATCCATGTCTTTATGTCTTTAAGACATTCCTGTAGTTTAACTAATTGGTGTGTGTTATCTGGCTTCATGGACAGATAGAGCTGGGTGTCATCTGCATAGCAGTGTAAATGTATGCTATGTCTTCTAATGATGCTGCCTAAGGGAAGCATGTAAACAGAATTGGTCCTAGCACTGAACCCTGTGGAACTCCATAGTTGACCTTAGTGTATGAAGAAGACTCTCCATTTACATGCAAAAATTGGAGTCTATTAGATAGATATGATGCAAACCAACGCAGTACCTGTAATACCTACAACTTAACCTAACTTTCAGATAGATAGCTACTGTGATGAAGTCTACTCCCCACTGCTGTGTATAACACAATACAATACAATACAGTTTTATTTATATAGCACATTTAAAAACCCAAAGGCACACCAAAGTGCTTCACAATAATACAGAGAAAAAACATAAATTAATTAACAAAGTACAGATTGGGCACTAGCACAGACAGAAGGGAGGCACTAATAGACTGGAAGAGTTAAGTAAAATAGATATCAAACCTCAATTCAGGAAGAAGGTCAGTTCATGAAAGCAAAATATCTACTAAGAAGATTTAATAAAAAAAAAGAAGTAAAATTAAATATAATTTTTAAAAAAGGTATTAACTGGTCGGGAAAGCCAGGTTAAATAAAGAAGCTTTCAATCTTGCTTCAAAGGATTGGTTAGAATCTGAAGCATGAATAGAAGCGGGGAGGCTATTCCAAAGGTTAGGCGCAGCTGAAGCAAAGGCACGATCGCTTCTGGTCTTCAGCCTAAACTTAGGTTGGACCAGGAGTAATTGGTCATGGCTGTGTGCAGGCAGGCAGGGAAAAATGCAGGACTCATGGAGGAAAAGGTGAACTCAAAAACACTCGACTTCATTGTGGGGGTTTGCAGACAGAACAGAAAACTAGCTAAACTGGGAAGCAAATAAACTAGCTAGCAGGCAGGCAAACGGAACACACAGGGGAGTATGAAGGACGACGCAATGAGGAGCAGGGAAAGACACAGACAGTAAATACAAGAGGTGAACAGGAGTGAGAGGAAACAGCTGGGAGACATGGCTAAAACTGATTACACTGATGAGACAGGGAGAGCACAAAACTGAACACACTGACATAAGACACAGACCTTCAAAGTAAAACGTGAAATGCACAGACTGGACTCAGAGACACGGTATAGATGGAGAACAGAGGGAACACATGGGCGGACACTAAACAGAGGGAGCACAAAACCAGAACACTAAAAAGTCTAAACAACACATCAAAATAAACTGGAACACAAGATAAAATAATAATAATAATAATAATAATAATAATAATAATAATAATAATAATAATAATAACAAAAAACCCAAAACGCTGGGTCAAGCGACCCAGGACCATGACATAATTGACCTGGTGATCTTAATGCTTGGCAACGAGTGTACAGATTGAGAAGATCAGTGAGATAACTGGGTGCAATATTATTAAGGATTTTAAAAGTGAGCATCAAAATTTTAAACTCAATGTGATATTTGATAAGTAACCAGTGTAAATCAACAAGCTGGTGTGATAGAATCAAATTTTCTAGCTCCAGTAAAAAGGCGAGCTGCAGCATTCTGAACAAGCTGTAGCCTTC
The DNA here is from genome assembly GCF_963969265.1 of Rhamphochromis sp. 'chilingali'. Taxonomy (NCBI): domain Eukaryota; kingdom Metazoa; phylum Chordata; class Actinopteri; order Cichliformes; family Cichlidae; genus Rhamphochromis; species Rhamphochromis sp. 'chilingali'. Next base: position 43,169,283 of record NC_137933.1, on the reverse strand, counting down.
GAAGAGAGACTGATTGGAGACCACAGTAAAGAGAATTGCAATAGTCTAACCTGGAGGTCACACAAGCGTGGATAAGTTTTCCAAGGTCCCTGCATGGTATATAACTAGCTATGTATATAACGGGCAGGGATAGCTCAGTAGGTAGAGTGGTGGCCCCATGATCGGAAGGTCGGGGGTTCGATTCCCCTGAACAGCTACCCTGAGGTACCCCTGAGCAAGGTACCGTCCCTACACACTGCTCCCCGGGCGCCCAGTGGCTGCCCACTGCTTCACTGAGTGAATGGGTTAAATGCAGAGAGGGATTTTCCCCACGGGGACCAATAAAGTACACTTTCTTTCTTCTATAACATTTAGCTTTAGAAATCTGGGGCAAATGAAAGAAGCCAGATTTAACTACAGATGACACTTGCTTATCGAGCTTAAAGGAGCTATCCACATAGACACCCAGGTTATTTATAGAATCAGAGAGAGTTAGCAAGGGGCCCCAGTAGGGCAACAAGCTGGTCTCGAGGAATATGACTATCGAACACCATAATTTCTTCTCATTTAATATGAGGGAATTATCCGACAGCCAAACTTTGACCTTTCACGGGCAGTCCAACAGGGAGTGCGGTAATGCTGACAGATCATCAGTCAGTTGACAATAAATTTAAATGTCATCAGCGTAAAAATGATAAGAAATATTGTATTTATCAAATATGGAGCCCAAGGGTTGCATGTACAAAGAGAACAACAGAGGGCCCAGTACAGACCCCTGGGGCACCCCACGACAGAGAGGGGCAACAGAGGAAGAGTTTCCACCCATCACAACAGAAAAGGATCTATCCGAGAGGTAAGAATTAAACCAGTTAAGGGCAGAAACCTTGATGCCTACAACATGCTCTAGCCTTCCTAAGAGAATATTATGATCAACCATGTCGAAAGCCAAAGACAAATCCAATAAAACTAAAACGGCAGGGTGATCTGAATCAACAAATACAAGAAGATCATTGTAGACTCTTAGCAGACTGAAATTTGTCAATAATATTATTTGCATGTAAGTAGGCCTGTATTTGGAGAAAGAGGACTTTCTCTAAAATTTGTGATAAGAACGGAAGTTTAGAGATTGGCCTATAATTGGCAGGGTCTTTCTGATCGAGCTTACTTTTTTTAAGAACAGGATGCACATATTTTAAAGCAGTTGGGACACAGCCCACTAACAATGATAAATTCATTAAAAATTAGATGCAAGGCCCAATTACCTGAAAACCTTCCTTGATAATGCAGGATGGAAGGATATCATGCATAGAATTTGAGCTCCTCGATCGTTCAATTAATCCCTTAAGAGTGGGGAGTGATAACAGCTCAAAGTGAGAAAAAGGTCGACATGCATCCTAAAACCGGAAAAGGAATCAACACAAGAGAGTGAGAGTGTGAAGCCTTTAGTAATAGAACTTTTCCCATAAAACGATTAAGAAATTGCTCACAGGGAGCCTGGGAGGCCAAACTCGATGAGTCAGGACAGAGATTTATCACTGAGTTAAAGAGTAATCAGTGTAATCAAAGATGTAATCAATTTTTCTAAATTTAAATGTTATCAGAAAATAATCAGACAAAACAGGGTTTTCAGGAGACACTGCCAACTGTTCAGTTTCTATGCCATACATTAAAACAAGATCTAGAGTGTGATTAAAGTGGTGGGTGGGTTCTTTTACATTTTGACAGAAGCCAATTGAGTCTAATAACAGATTAAATGCTGTGCTGAGGCTATGATGTTTAACATCTACATGGATGTTAAAATCACCCACAATAATTATTTTTATTTGAGCTGAGCACTAAATCAGATAAAAAGTCTTAGAATTCAGTCAGAAGCTCTGTGTAAGGCCCAGGTGGACGAAAGATGATCACAAGTAAGACTGGTTTCTGAGTTTTACAGCTGGGGTGAACAAGGCTAAGCATCAGGCTTTGAAATGAATTAAAACTCTGAGCTCTAAGCTGGTGTGGAAAATTGCTGCCACAACTCCTCCTTGACCTGTGCTTCAAGGATTTTGACAATAAGCATAATATAATATAATCTAGTATAGTATAATGTTAGTATAGTATAACATAATATAAATTGAGTTTTGAGTTTTCGAGCTAGAGTGGACAAGGCTAAGCATCAACCTTTCAAATGAATTAAAAATGTCTGGGTTTTTGGTTGATTAACAAGCTGGAGTGGGAGATTGCTCCAACAGCTCTCACCCCCCTCATCCTGTGCTTCGAGGATTCTGGGGAACCAAATCAGTTGAGGGGAACCATACAACATTGTTCTTTCTTTGTGATTTTTTTTCTGTGTGTTGAATTTGTGTTTTGATGACTTTTGGTTTGTTTTTCGTCTGGGATCAGACACAGTCTTTAAAGGGATGGCGTTTAGGGGGGGGGGGGGGGGGGGGTAACTGGAGGACAGAAAATGCAGAGACATGTGTAAGACTGCAACTCTGCTTCCCGGTCGATCATAAGTAGGATGGATGCCATCTGTCCTAACAAGACCAAGTTCCCCCAGAATGTTACCCAATTAGCTAAAAGTACTGGTGATTTTAGTGACCGCCAATTGACGTAATCAGGTGTCATTACTGCCAATGTGAATTGTAATTTTACAGATTTTCTGTTTACCGTTCACCAGCAGTTTTAAAAATTTCCTTCAGTAAGAAAATTGACTATGATAATTGGTGATTATGTTTTGAGACAAGTGAAGCTAGAGGCACCAGGAACCAGAGTTTGTTCTTTGGTGGATGTGTGGAAAAATGGTTAGAACAAAATGGGTTGGTGAATTAACGGAACCTACACTACCTTCAGCTGCGCCAGCTACAGGGGCCTGGCTAGCTATGGGTTTTTCAAGGGTGTGAACTGAGTCTCCAATTCAGTGATCCTGGCCTCCAGAGCTGCAAATAGGCTACATGCATTACAAGTATCATTACTGCTAAATGAAGCTGAGGAGTAACTGAACATCTGACCCAATGAGCAGGAAAGTGCAGGAGGTACAGGTGAAGAGGCCATGCTGCTGGCGAGTCAGATAAAAACTAAGCTAGTGAATCCCAAAAGACACAGTAAGTGAATACTGTAAATATATTTAGCGAATGAATCAACAGAAAGTGCACTTTGGATAAAGCACATGAAGATTACAATATGAAATAAGATGTTATCTGTAGGTGTTTAAATAAATTGGCTACACAGGTGAGCTACAAAAAACACCACTGGCTATTGTAACAAGAACAGGAAGTGACACTCTACCACAGAGAGTGCCAACACCAACCTTCACGTAAACGACATGCTCTACCCTATACCCACCTGAATGCCAACACCTGAATCAACCGTTGGTATCTGGCCCTCCAGCCCTAAGTTAAGGTTAAATAAAGTGATCCATAGTCCAGAAGCACAGATGGATGTGGCCAATTTTCTCTCCCACTCATAGGGGGTGAGGGTTAGGCTGGAAAGCTCTTCGGCCTAAGTCAGTGGGTTCAGGGGGAAATAGTGGAGGCTGGAAGAAATTGTTGTTTCTCATTATTTCCATCATGTCTCCCCTGTTTCACTAGCGTGCTGGGACCTGGAGGAGAGAAGAGCGAGGGAAGGCAACATATCCAGTGATAGCTGGAACACTGTGTATAAAGCCCTGTACATAAAGTATCACTGTTCACATGACACTGTGTGCAGTAGGTCCTACTTCACATGCATATTTAGCAGGAATAATAGTTGAAGACATTATGAGAATGTCAGAATATTCTTGTTTCTATTTTTCAGTTTTGTCTTCTTTAGAGAAGTGTAAAGCTGGATTGTGTTAAAACTTATTAAGCACTGAGCAGCTCCTTCAGTGGGAGACTGCGGCACCCACGGTGTGGGACGGAGAGATTTCACAGGTCTTTCCTCCCCACTGCTGTCAGACTCCACAACAAAGACTTTAACTGAACAAACTCCCCACTGCTGTCAGACTCCACAACAAAGACTTTAACTGAACACACACACACATCCATACATATGCAATAATACTAAGTGCAATAATCTTTTCTGGCATCGTTGTATTTTTACTCAGTGTATATAGCATTTGTATTCTATTTTTATCTTATTGTATATTTTTATTCTATTTTATTCTACTGTATATAGTATATTATTTTATTTTATTCTATTCTGTACAGTTGTGTACTGTATTTATTCTTATCGTATTCTAATTTTTGCGTCATAACTTTTGCACTGTCCACTTCCTGCTGTGACAAAACAAATTTCCCACGTGTGGGACTAATAAAGGTTATCTTATCTTATCTTATCTTATCTTATCTTATCTTATTTTAAGGTCTCAGATGGAAAAAAAAAACAATCCAGGCAAAGTTACCTCTGCTCTAATCTGTAGAATTTTAAAATGAAAGTACAGGTACACTGTGGAAGGGCTAAAATGGTTTAAATCTCTCTTAATTCACTGCATTTAAAGAGAAACCAATAGAATGGTTTGATTTCTCCTCACAAGTTTCAGTTTTTCAAAGCACCATTCTTGTGTGAGCGCTGCAGTGTGTTGGCTTTCATGCCAGGTTGTGTCTCTGTATTTTTTTGTAACATCATGCATGATATTGAAAAGGTTGGTGTGTGTGTGTGTGTGTGTGAGAGAGAGAGAGAACATGGGTTTCCTGTCAGGCATGTGTATCTCCAGAGTTTATGAAGCCCTCAGGGCAGCCCGTGGCTCGCCTGCAGCATCTGTTCCTATACTGCAAGAGCAACAGCAAGACACACAGAGTGCTATCGTTGTCACATACACACACGCATGCACACACAGTTTTTTAATGTGTGTATTTACATAATACCTTCTGATCAATATGGAGTAATGCCAACTGTTTAAAACCCACACACATAAACCCACACACACAGACAGTATACCTGTAAGCCCTCGCAGACAGTCCAGTGTGTTCCTCTTTCTCCAGTTTCCCCGTTTCCTCAGAGCTCATAGTCGGTTGCAGGATGAATGTAGCTGCAGTGTGAAAGGTGCCTGTTAGCACCACCTAAACACTGATTACCTGGCTTTGTAGGTTAAGTCTAATTACCTGATGGAATTGCCTATGTGGGTTTCTCCTCCGTGTGTCAGAGCACTCAGAGAAAGCCACTCATTATCACAGCCAGACTAGCTTCAGCTTGAGGTTGTTTTACTTTCAGCACCCTGAGGTGTCATTATGGCTGTCAAAGACAATCAGGTGGGTTACACACATGAATGGTCTATGCACTCTCACATTTTCTAAAGCAACAGGCCTATGAATGAATCTGTGGTGCCTTTATGGTACCTGTAGAACATAAGTCAGCCTGAGCCATTGTTGGTATTAAACATCTGTTTAATACCAACAATGGTAGATAACTACTGTAGATACCTACTGTTACTAAAACCTAACTGAAACTAAATATGTGTAACCCACATACGTACATATTAATAAGGTTAAAATGAATATGATGAACCAAAAACAAAAGCAGGAACCAGGCCACAGCTTTGAGAAAAAGAAATGCTTAGCAAGTTAAACGCAGAGTCAGAAACCCAATATTTCATCATCAGTGGATCGGAAACAGAGGCAGATTATTATGTATGATGGTAGATCCACACACCAGGTAATAAATATTTTCAAAAACTAGAATCTAAAGAAACTATGAGATGTGAAAGTACAGATATGAGAGACGAGATCATATGCAGCTTGAGATTTTAGCTCATTGTTTGCGTTCTATTGGGCAAAAAAAGTTGCTGCTCTAAATAAATACTGAATGATCCTGGACCTGTTTATTGAATCAGTCTGTTAAACTTCACACTAGAAGACATAAATAAATATATTATCTCTCACGTTGATGTAATCTGTTTGTAATAACATCATGTCCTGCTTACTGAGGCTTTGTGCACATGCAGAAGTCAAGCACATGCAGAAGTCAAAAAAACTTGATTTATCCCAAAGGGGCAATTAAGATAGACGATACCTTGCCGACCATACATAATACACAAACATCACATTGGGAAGACAGGTCAGGCTAAGTAGTACTGGCCGGTCGACCACACGAGCAGCAAACTGAAACCATAGAAAATGCACAACATGAGGAAAGAAGAGGAGAAAAAAAGAACTCCCCCCAGACTGAGCTCCAACAGGGAGATCAGTTTGAGAACAGGAAAAAAAACACCTCAGCACATGAATCATCACATCTCACAACATAGAAGACATAAGCTTCGAAGGCATTTGAGGGGGGGGGGGGGGGGGGGGGGGGGGGGTGAGTGTAGGTATGTGTCAATGTGTGTGTGTGTGTGTGTGTGTGTTCAGCCGAGAGAAAGTGTCCCTTCACCCGGTTAGGCAAAAGTCAACAATCTTCCGTCGACGCAGGTGGCCTTGAATGAGGGGGAAGAAAGTCACAACAAACAGTCTTATTATCTAATGGAGAATTTTTTTTTATTATTATTATTTTTTTATTATTTATTATATTTTATTTTCAGATGTTACAGACGGGACAGACATGAGTGAGAGATAGGAAAGGGAGAAAGAAAGAGGAAGGAAAGGAAAAACAGAAGGGGAGAGGGACAGTGAGAAAGGGGGGGAGAAAAAAAAAATCTCCTGGATCACCTGTTGAGAGAAGAATAGAAAACAAGCAAAAAAAGACAAAAAAAACAAAAAACAAAGCAACATACTAAACACAACACCATCGCATTAATCTAGCTAAGTGTAAACAGCAGTAAATACTAAATATTCAATGTTGTTGTGCAGCACGCAGAACCTCACGCCCATCCCGGACCCACCCAGGGCCAGCCAGGCTACCAGGTCAGTAACCCACGTCCGTCAGCACAGACCCTCCCCTAGCCCCGCTGCACGCAGCCGCGAGGAAACAGTCACCTGAGAGCCAACAGAGCCCCCAACCGGACATGACCGCTACCCCGGGTTGAGCCCCCCAAGGAAGATGCCTCCGGGGAACCCCCCGACGCCCTAAGCCTGTCCCTACCCCCACACCAATCACAACAGTGAAGGTGGGACCAAACTATGACCCCCCACCCCCACTAGGTGATGGAGCTGATAAAAGGAGTCCAGAGCAATTGATCTGATGTGGTGGCAGAGGCTGTATCAAGACTAATGTAATCTAATAGATAATTTCTATATTGGTTAGAATTAAGATTATTTTTATTTTTCCAGTTCATGAGGACTGTTTTCTTGGCTATGCATAGGGCAGTGAAAATCATATGGGCTATATTCTTTTCTGAAGTGACATTATCTAAGCTGCCCAGTAAACACACTAAGGGGGAAGTTGGAATGTTACATTTCAGACACTTCGATAAGTCTTCACATATCTCGCGCCAAAACTTCTGAACTGGTGGACAGAACCAAAGAGCGTGGATATAATTGTCCGGTGAATTGGTTTGGCAGTGTGAGCAGTTGTTGGAAGATGTAAAGCCCATCTTGAACATCCGATGACCTGTATAGTGCACTCTATGTAGTATTTTGTATTGTATTAATTGCAGACTGGGATTTTTAATTAATTTAAAGGTTTTTAAGCAAATCTGAGACCAGAAGTTTTGGTCAAAGCTGACTGATAAATCTGCTTCCCACTTTGCAATAGGAAGGGATATTGATTCATCTAATTTAGAAAGTGTTCTGTATATTTTAGATAATAATTTGGGGGATTTAAGAGTAAGAAAATGTGCCGCACTTAGTGGTGTTTGTAATTCAACTTGACTGAGGTTAAATTTCTTTTTTACTATGGATTTAATTTGTTGATATTCTAAAAATCTTGTCTTGTTGATCCCATATTGTGCAACTAGTCTGTCAAATGGAATAAATTCTGTTCCCTCTAATATATGTTCTAAGTATTTAATTCCTTTACAACTCCATTCTGGGAAATTAATCATATTATTGTTTTGTAATATGTCAGGGTTATTCCAGATAGGTGTACGTTTGCATGGGATTAATGAAGACTCCGTTATTTTTAGAAACTCCCACCATGCTGTCAGAGAAAAGCTGATGTTGATACTTTTAAAGCATTCATGTCTTTTGATGTTTGAGCTAATAAATGGTAGGTCTGAAATCTCTAGATCCTTGCATAGTGCCTGTTCAACATCTAGCCAGGGCTCAACTAAGAAGGTATGTTTTGACCATTCTGAGATGAACTGAAGCCTGTTGGCTAAGAAGTATTGGTGAAAATTAGGCAGATCTAATCCTCCTCTATCCTTGGTTCTTTGTAGCGTTTTTAAGCTGATACGCGGGGGTTTATCTTTCCAAAGGAATTTGGAAATATATGAATCCAGAGATCTGAACCAATCTTGTGATGGTTTGTTAGGGATCATCAAAAATAAGTAATTTATTTTTGGCAAGATCATCATTTTTATAGTGGCGACCCTTCCCATGAGTGATATGGGTAAAGATTTCCATCTAGTCAGATCGCCTTCTACTTTCTTTAGAAATGGGATGTGGTTTAATTTAGTTAAATCTGAAAGCTTAGGAGAGACATTAATACCTAAATATTTAATATTTCCGGATTGCAGTGGGGCAGAGGAAGAATTATGGAAGGAGCAGTTAATGGGGAGAACTGTAGATTTTGGCCAGTTAATTGAATAATCTGAAACTCTTGAAAACCAGTTTATTAAAGTAATTGGGGCAGGGATAGCTCAGTAGGTAAAGTGGTCGCCCCACGATCGGAAGGTCGACGGTTCGAATCCACTTAACGGCTACCCTGAGGTACCCCTGAGCAAGGTACCGTCCCTACACACTGCTCCCCGGGCGCCTGCTTAGTGGGCTGCCCACTGCTTCACTGAGTGAATGGGTCAAATGCAGAGAAAAACAAGTAATTTCCCCATGGGGATCAATAAAGTATCCATTATTATTATTATTATTAATTACCTCAGAGAGGTTGGTTTGTGTGTTTTGCAGAAAAAGCAACACATCATCCGCATAGAGACTGGTTCTATGTTCTTACATTTTATGCCCTTAATTGTTCTAGCCTGTCTAAATGCTGCTGCTAGAGGTTCGATAAAAATTGCAAAAAGTGAAGGGGAGAGTGGGCATCCCTGTCTGGTGCCCCTCAGGAGACAGAAGCTGGAGGATGTCTGGTCATTTGTTCTGATACGAGCTGTTGGGGAATTGTATAATATTCTTATCCAGTTTATGAAAGAGTTTCCAAAACCAAATTTGTGTAAAGTTGCGAATAAAAATTTCCAGTTAACTCTGTCAAATGCTTTTTCTGCATCTAGAGATAATATTATGGTTTCGATGTTTTTATCGTATGAGTAGTCTATTAAATTAAGTAATCTACGAGTGTTTGTTGAGGAGTGCCGACCTTTTATGAAACCAGTTTGGTCAGGATGAATTAAGAGGGGGGTCATTTTCTCTAATCTCTTTGAGAGAGCTTTGTAGATTATTTTAAGGTCTACATTTAAAAGAGAAATTGGACGATAGCTTGAGGGAAATAAAGGGTCTTTGCCTGGCTTTAGCAGGAGACTAATGTTGGCAGAATTCATATTTGGTGGTAGTCTGCCATTTTCCTCGATTTCCTGCAACATGCCGTGGAATACTGGTGCCAAAATTATCCAGAATTCTTTGTAGAATTCTGCAGGGAAGCTGTCTGGACCTGGAGCCTTATTATTGGGCATACTTATCAGGGCTTCCTGGAGTTCACTTGGCGTCAGTGGCGAATCCAGTTCCATTGATTGACTGTCTAGTAATTTTGGAAGAGTTACGTTGTCAAGAAACAGATCAATTTCATTTTTAGATGGGTTTATTTGTGGTGAGTATAAAGTTTCATAGAAATCCCTAAAAATGTTGTTTATTCTTCCAGGATCATATATTGTGTTCCCCGATAAATCTTTAGCAGCACATATAGTTGTTTTTTCTTTATTTATTTTTAGCTGGTTAGCTAGAAATCGACCTGATTTGTTACTGTGTTCAAAATTCTGCAAGCGAAGTCTTTGTATAAGGAATTGTGTTTTTTTATTAATAATTTCATTTAATTCTAGTTTTGTTTTGCATATTTTGTTCAATGTTTCCTGATCTTGGTCGCACGCGTAGGCTTCTTCTAGTGATTTGATGTTTTTTTCTAATTCCTGAATATTTTTGTTTTCTTCTTTCTTTTTGTGTGATGAGAAAGAAATTATTTTACCTCTCATCACAGCTTTCCCTGCTTCCCATAGAACAGAAGCAGATATTCCGGGAGTGTCATTAAAGTCTAAATATGAAGTCCATTCCTTTTTAAAATATTTAATAAAGTCTTCATCTTTAAGTAGTGATATATTAAATCTCCAGTTTTTTCTTGGCGTAGTGTTATTCTTGTGCATTAGTGTTAAAGATACAGGAGCATGATCGCTGACAGCTATAGGATGAATCTCAGTGTCTGAAATGTCGCTCAGCAGTGAGCTGCTGACCAAAAAATTATCCAGACGAGAGTAAGAGTGATGAACATGTGAGAAAAAAGTATATTCCTTACTGGTGGGGTGAAGAGAGCGCCATGCATCGCAAAGACCAAAGTCACTCATATACTGTTTGATTATATTTGTGGACTGCCAATTGCGCTGAGTTCCTGTTGTGTTGAGCCTATCCATGTCTTCATTTAGTCCAAGGTTGAGGTCACCGCCAAGAATGAGTGTGCAATCAAGGTGTTCAGAGAGTGCACTAAAAAATCCGTGGAAGAATGAGGGTTCATCAACATTTGGACCGTATATACTTACAATACATAGTTTTTTGTTCAATATTGATAGTTTAATAATTAGAAATCTACCCTCTGGATCTATAACTGTATCGAGTACTGTAAAATTAACATTTTTATGTATTAAAATTGCTACTCCCCTTTGTCTAGAATTATAACAGGCTGCAAACACGTTAGGAAACTCAGGTGTTTTAAGTTCGTTTAAACCTGTGACAGGTCTGTGAGTTTCTTGTAATAAAACAACATCTGCCTGTAGTTTTTTTAAGCTGGTTAAATATCTTTAACCTCTTTCCTCTGGTGCCAGCTCCATTTACATTCCATGTGACAAACCTCAGCATGCCCATAATTGTGTGTGCATGTCTAATGAAGTATGCTGGGTGTTTCGTTTAGACAGGTGGAGAGAATGTGGAAACATCCCTTGTTTGTAAATAGAAAGAGAAAAAGAAGTGTGGTGAGAGGCTCCATAAGTCTGACTATGTGTGTGAATATTCACTAATATGAACAAGCGTGGCTTGCTTATGTGTCCTGCAAGTCTGTGCGTGCTGTGAGGCTGTTGTGAATATGCTGCCGTTGAGCTGATGTGTTTGCGTGATCGTGGTGTGAAAATATGGAGAAATAGAGGGTGTTGTTTGTAGGTGAGTGGGGAAGTAGGTGACCACAGCAGTGAAAGACAAGAGAAAGAAAGAAACCACATGAACTGTGAGCGACAACAAAAAAAAAGAAACGAAACGGAAACATTCCAATTAAAGCAATGACGGAGGGTGACGGTGTTATATCTGCTATGACATCATATTGATATTACTAGGTTAAACCCATGTTAAAAGAGAAAGTGTGAATGAATAAGAAAAGAGTGTAGCGGGTTCTTATCTGGAGTGCAGTCAATATAACCACGGTGTGGTGCCGGGGTCGCGGTAGAGCTGGCCGTCCACGTAGAGCCGGTCCACGGCGATGACAGCACGGGAGCCTTTCTGGATGAAGCTACGTCGAACTGGGAACAGGACCTTGCGTCGTTCCAGGATCTCTTTGGGGAACTGGTCGTTCACGCTGAAGTCCGTTCCTTTCAGCTCTCTGCCGCGACTCTTCACCTGTTCCTTCTGTTTGAATTGACCGAATTTGGCCACAATAGGCCGTGGTCTCCCGGTCCGTGACCGCACGCCCCCCAAGCGATGTACTCTATCGAAGTTGATGTTCTTTACGGTGTCCTCCGGCAGCTTCAGGTGGATTTTAATGAAGCTTTTCACCGTTGCCTCTGCGTCCTCTCCGGCAGTTTCTGGAATACCAGAAAACACAAGATTATCTCTCATGCTACGGGCTTGTAGATCGATAACGGACTCTTTTATTTTTTTATTTTCAATGTTTAGCTGGGTCACGTTATCGGTGAGAGATTTGACCGACTCCCGTAGCGTGGCATTTTCAGCGGCAAGCGTTTCCACCTGCTGCTGGCTGAATTCCAGGGATTCTCTCAGAGATTTAAATTCCCGGTGTAAAATCTCCACCAGGGACCTCGCATCGAAACTGGACAATCGCTTGTCGATTGACTCCAGGATGTCTGCGATGTCTTTGCCGGCAGGCGATGTTGTACCGGGGGAGTCTGCCGGGCGACATCTCTTCGATGACGGCGTCTCAATTTTGGCCGGGGAAGATGCACTCTGGGCCTTCTTCATTACTAAATCTTGAAAACAGCGGTCGATGTAATCTTGGAGAGCGTCTAAACTCTCCCCGTTGTCCTCCAGGGTGTTAGAGATGATAAAACAGATGTTGTTAGTTATATGACAATTGATTAGTATATTTGGTAATACTGAAGCTTGAAAAACCTTTGTTAAACTCTATGCTACCATTTGCTTTTTCTCCGCCAAAATCTCCGGCGTCTGACGTCACCTACAACATGGGTCGCTTACCTTGTCCGTCACTTACCACCATAATGGAGAATTTGTTATTCCCTTCAGCCTTTACCTTGAGCATCCAGCTAGCGCAAGGGGGGCCACATGAGATGAAGATAGTAGTTGTTTTGGTTAGTGCGAACAAACTGCTTCCAATTTTACAGTAGGTCCAATGTCCATCACTGGTCACCAGGTCTCTCAATTCCCGTTGTTCTTCTTCAGATGTTATCCATATAGCAGAGCCATGACCTTCTCCAAGATCGTATCCATATTGCGTTACGAAAAACACAGTCTGAGTACACACAGCCCTGCCCATTGTCTATCATGTCGGCCAGCCTTGTGGGATTTTGAACAGCTGTAGTCGCTTCTTGTTTTTCGATAAGCCAGGTCCGAGCCAGCTCCAATCAGCCAGAACTCTCTTATCATGGTTCCGAATTGGTAGATGTCATTCGATGTCCTCCATCGAGAGTGTCGGCAGACACACGAAGGCAACCAACCATCGAGTGTCCGGCAGCAAACGTCTCCGCAGGACAATTGGGCTCTCACGAGTTTGCCAGTTTTGCTAAGGGACCAGTTGATCAAATCCATAATTCTTCTTTAGGTTTTTATAGAACAAGTCTGGGAGACTCTCTTAGGGTTAGACAATAAGCAAGACTATACAAGACATGAGAAGAAATGAGAAGCCAATCAGGAAAGATAAGGGAGAGGGAGAAAGTGCATCCGCCTCCATCAAGAGCCAAGAGAAGTGTACATATACAGTGGGGCAAAAAAGTATTTAGTCAGCCACCGATTGTGCAAGTTCCCCCACCTAAAATGATGACAGAGGTCAGTAATTTGCACCAGAGGTACACTTCAACTGTGAGAGACAGAATGTGGAAAAAAAAATCCATGAATTCACATGGTAGGATTTGTAAAGAATTTATTCGTAAATTAGGGTGGAAAATAAGTATTTGGTCACCTCAAACATGGAAAATCTCTGGCTCTCACAGACCTGTAATGTCTTCTGTAAGAAGCTTTTCTGTCCCCCACTCGTTACCTGTATGAATGGCACCTGTTTGAACTCATCATCTGTATAAAAGACACCTGTCCACAGCCTCAAACAGTCAGACTCCAAACTCCGCCATGGCCAAGACCAAAGAGCTTTCGAAGGACACCAGGAAAAGTATTGTAGACCTGCACCAGACTGGGAAGAGTGAATCTACAATAGGCAAGCAGCTTGGTGTGAAAAAAATCAACTGTGGGAGCAATCATCAGAAAATGGAAGACATACAAGACCACTGATAATCTCCCTCGATCTGGGGCTCCACGCAAGATCTCATCCCGTGGGGTCAAAATGATCATGAGAACGGTGAGCAAAGATCCCAGAACCACACGGGGGGACCTGGTGAATGACCTGCAGAGAGCTGGGACCAAAGTAACAAAGGTCACCATCAGTAACACACGAAAACGGCAGGGAATCAAATCCCGCAGTGCCAGACGTGTTCCGCTGCTGAAGCCAGTGCATGTCCAGGCCCGTCTGAAGTTTGCCAGAGAGCACATGGATGATACAGCAGAGGATTGGGAGAATGTCATGTGGTCAGATGAAACCAAAGTAGAACTTTTTGGTATAAACTCAACTCGTCGTGTTTGGAGGAAGAAGAATACTGAGTTGCATCCCAAGAACACCATACCTACTGTGAAGCATGGGGGTGGAAACATCATGCTATGGGGCTGTTTTTCTGCCAAGGGGACAGGACGACTGATCCGTGTTAAGGACAGAATGAATGGGGCCATGTATCGTGAGATTTTGAGCCAAAACCTCCTTCCATCAGTGAGAACTTTGAAGATGAAATGAGGCTGGGTCTTCCAACATGACAATGATCCAAAACACACCGCCCGGGCAACAAAGGAGTGGCTCCGTAAGAAGCATTTGAAAGTCCTGGAGTGGCCTAGCCAGTCTCCAGACCTCAACCCCATAGAAAATCTGTGGCGGGAGTTGAAAGTCCGTGTTGCTCAGCGACAGCCCCAAAACATCACTGCTCTCGAGAAGATCTGCATGGAGGAATGGGCCAAAATACCAGCTACTGTGTGTGCAAACCTGGTAAAGACCTATAGTAAACATTTGACCTCTGTTATTGCCAACAAAGGTTATGTTACAAAGTATTGAGTTGTATTTTTGTTATTGACCAAATACTTATTTTCCACCCTGATTTACGAATAAATTCTTTACAAATCCTACCATGTGGATTCATGGATTTTTTTTTTTCACATTCTGTCTCTCACAGTTGAAGTGTACCTCTGGTGCAAATTACTGACCTCTGTTATCATTTTAGGTGGGGGAACTTCCACAATCGGTGGCTGACTAAATACTTTTTTGCCCCACTGTATAAAAATTCCCCGCTCAGGGTTAGGGGTTAGGGGTTAGGGTTAGGCTATTGGATCTGATGGTCCCCCCTCAGATCCACTAGCTACTGAGTATTGCCGTTATGGGGTGCATCCTTCTCCCATATGCTCTTCCAGTATTGCTCCATCTCCAGCCTTGGTGGTGCTGTTCTCATATTGTTCCCTTGCCACTGAGAGTACACCTTGGCTGGTTCTGTGGAGAACAGCTGATTTATTCTCCTGCCTTCAATCTCCCCAATGTACCTCTTCAAGCAGCTGGCCATGGCTGTGAGTCGTTGCTTGGCAGTTTCCAAGGTCTCAGGTATGGACAGCTTCCTGTACTTCTTAGGCACCTTCTTCATCGCATCAATCTGTCTAGCTATGAATCTGTCAATCCTTTCCATGTCCAGGCCAGGTGAGGTTTCCCATGTTGAGTCAAAGCTTGAGACGTACATGTAACGGCGTGAAAGGTGATTTTATTTCCACAGTGTTTTTTCTAAAGGAAGGAAACCTTCCTCCAAACGGACAGAGCAGTGAAGCCGACAAGGGAAAGCACACGATTAAAAAACTGTATAATTAAAATATTATTTATTATATTTAAATATTTAAAAATGTAAAATGAATTAAAACACAACATTAAAAGTCCAGTGGCATCCGCCACGGTATAAAAGTCACAAAGAACTAAGAAATCCAGCGAAGTGGTGTAAAAGGGAAACCCAGCGGAGTCCTCGCCTTCCTCCCCGCATTCCGCGTCCCGGTACGCTGAAGAAAGGGAGGGAGCGGCAGTCACTATTCTTTTCAGGCAGTTTTCATTCGTAAAAAGGGGATAAGTCGAAGACTTACCCCGGGTGGGCAGAGCTCTCAACTCCGCCTGCCACTTCTTTAAAACTGCAAATCGGCACCAGCTGTCTCGCCGCCTCTGCTCTCCCGCAGTGCACAAGCTGGGCTCTTGTTGCTACTGCCGTCCGACTGTTCGCTCCTTGTCCCTAGTCGCTGGTGCTGTATCGTCCTCTCCTCTGTATAGTTCCCTGCTCGAACGCCAAGCTCCAAGCCTCCAAGGCTCCAAGACTGCCAGACTCCTCGAGTGCAAGACTACAGGACTGACACACACACTCCGGCCCGTCTCTCGAGCCCCATGTGTCACTCTTTTCGTGTCGCTCTCAAACCTCATGTCAGGCCTCATGTCCCACGCCATGTGTCACACCTCTGTGACTTCACTCTGAAGCCTCACATCAGGCCTCATCTCTTAAGCCTCCATGTCACTCCAGGCTCTCGTGGGTTCCCGTGACACTCATGGGTGCCTTCATGCTTCGGTCCTCTCTTGCCTCTCGGTCGAACTGCTTCCTGTGGTCTGCCAGGCCCTCTTATTGGCCTCTCTGGGATCTCTCGCAGGTGTGATCAGTTTATTATCAGGTAGGGGCGGAGTCTTTCCAGGACAAGTCACCAAATAAATACCATTAAAACATGCAGTAAAACTCATAAAAATAACCCAATGTACAATATTAAAACATTAAAAAGATAAAACACAACAAAAACATGCACAACAAAAAACCTAGGTAACTTGTCTCTCTCCACCCCGTGACATACAGATACAGGGTTAATGATGGCCTCTATAGCAAAAGGGCCGATGAATTGGTGTGAAAGTTTCTTGGATTTGGCCCTTAGTGGCACAAAGCGAGTAGACAGCCATACCTGTTGTCCCACAGCATACTCCGGGGCAGGTGTCCGACGGCTGTCCGCGAGCGTCTTCCTCCGTTCTTTGGTCTGGAGCAGGGCGGCCCGAGTCATATGCCAAGCCCGGCGGCACCTCCGGAACGGTGTGTTCACCTTCATTGGTGGGAAGCAGAGGCGGTTGGTACCCCAAGGATGCTTCAAAGGGGGACTTGCCGTGGCAGTGAAGGTGTGGCTGTTGTGCACGTACTCTATCCACAGAAGCTGTTCACTCCAGAGCACTGGTTATGGGATGCGACGCAGCAGAGGGCAGCCTCAAGCTCCTGATTTGCTCGCTCGGTTTGTCCATTTGTCATGTGTTGTGGGAGTATCTGGTCAGGTGTGGTGCAGGTTCCTGTTGCCCATCCCTGGGGTGGAGTTGGCCAGCTCATCACCTGCTTCCAATTTCCGGGCATCCATCTGGAGGGTTTTTAAGCCAGCGCTGCCTGCCACTCCTCCCCAGTTCGTCCTGCTACCAGTAGTGGTAAACTTGCCCCCACTCTGTTTGCCATCTGTCTCCCTGGATCTTGGATTAACGTGTTCTCTGTCTCCAGTGTTCTCCAGTGTTCTCCAGATACATCACCCGTCGTGCTCATCAGCAGCGCTGGTTGTGTTTTTACTCTGTTCTCCAGTCTACCTAGAACCCTAGGACTACATACTCACCATCTCCTTGGCCTGCCCTCCTGCCCTCCTGCCTGTGCTTCAATGGTGGATCTCTCTCCCCTGGACACCCTGGAACCTGGACCAGCTTCCCCGCACTCTCAGCCATCCATGGAATGCTCCCACGGCAACCCCTCCCCTGCCTAATAGCCGGTGTTTCCAAGTAAGCACAAGACTCTCCACTAGTACCACTCACCTCAGCCCTTTAATTGTTTCCCAGATCAGTAAAACCTCTCTCCTGTGTTTGCAGAAGTTCCTGCCCGTGTTCTCCTTGTGTTCCACGTCCATTTCTCCATCCTCTGGTCTCCCTCAGTTCCTGCGTATAGTTTCTGTTAGCTTTGCTTAAGTACTTTTTCCCTTCAATAAAATTCTACATAGTTTGAGCAATTGAGTCTGCTCTTGAGTCCACAGCATTTTTGTTTGTGTCACATTACTCTGTGGGTGAAGCTGCAGTTTCCGATTTGGGGGTACGGGCCACTCCACCACTGCTTTCACCTTCTCCGGGTCGGTCCGCACGCGCCCGATCTTTACAAAAACCTCCCGTAAGTCATGGTAAATCCTTGGGACCGCTGAAAGGTCCAGAGGGTCGAGTGGCACAGTCGTGGGCTATAAGGAGATGGGGGCAGTGGGGGCCCGGAGGCAATGCATGTGGCAGTTGACACTCCATCCCATTACTTTCCCTTTCTCCCAGTCAATATGAGGATTATGAAGCACTAACCAGGAGTGGCCCAACACTAGTGCAGTGAGCGGTGCTTTAAACGCAAAAAAACAAATTCTCTCCGTGTGATTTCCCGAAAGAGAGAGAGAGAGAGGCTCAGACACATGGGTTATGTCGGGTAGGCGCTGACCTGATAGTGCGTGAACATGGAGTGGGTTGGCCAGTGTCTCTAGGGTGATATTTAATTTAGCGGCAAGGGAAGTGGCAATGAAATTTCGCTTTCCACCGGAGTCGACGAGCAGAGAAATGGGAGGGAGTCTGAACGCATAATTTAGCTGGTAAGAGGAGTCTGGGGAGAGTGTTATTACTTGATAGATCGCCCACCAATATTCTCTCCATTACTAGTGGGCGCGCCCTTTTGCCAGTGCCGGGCAGGAGGAAACCAAGTGGCCCTTGCAGATGCAATAAATGCACTCAACTGATTAAGACAGATAGGTTAAGCTGAATCATAGATTTACACACGAAAACTTTACTGAGGCTAGAGGCTCACTAACGTGTCTCACACAATCATCTAGCAATGAGACTGCGTCCCGACCTTAAATGACAAGCACATGATGGACAACACGTGTGTGTGCCAAGGGTGGGAGCCCGCAGTGAGCTCCGCCCAGGCGGAGAGGTGAGAGAGAGAGTAAACAAAAACACATGTAGCCTTGCGGGGCTGGCCGGGCAGACACGGGGACCCTGACAAAAACTATATATTGTGTCAGAGTATTCTTAAGTTTTTCAGGCCTTTCTGGTCTGTCAGTACAGTGAGAGCTTGGTTCAGCAATAAGTCAGAGTGGGCTGACAGGGCTGCCTTTTGTCACTGATTATTTTGATTATATTCAAAGACAGAATTTCTAGGTGCAGCTAAGGTGTGAAGAATAGAGGGTTTGATGGTTTCAGGATCTCATCTCCTCTTTTTTGCATGTATGCTTGAGAGATGAGATCTCTGGATTTGTGTTCATTTAATTTCAATTCAGTACAATGTAATCTTTACTCGAAATGATCGAAAGCTAAGTGATACAAGATCAAAGGATGGCACATTCAAGATTTATCAAAGAAAATTGAAATGAAAATCTAAGTTATGTATAATATATGTAATGTCTTTAGATAACATTGTAAATAATAATGCTTTATGAAAAAGTTTTATTTGCTCTCACACTAAATTATTGCCCCATTTCCCGATCACCCCAGTAGTCCATAGAATGATGGTTAAACTACCACTAAGTGTTAGAATATAGTCATTTTTAATAATATCACTAAAAACTGTCATGGACTGCGGTGGGAGACCATGGAGTAGCACTTAAAAAATCAAAGTTGCGATTGCTGAGCTTACCGTCATTTCTTTAACAATTCAACAATAAAAGTTGAGTTGCCCCATAAATTCAAATACATTAAAGGTTTCAACTAATCCTTTAACGTTTTGGAGCAAAAGTTGGTCTCAGATGAAATTTATTGCTGGCAAAATGAATGAATTCAAGTTTTACATGAGTTGAAGCTGTTGGCGCCTTTCTGTACCTGAGCACGCATGTGCATCTCATATTTTTGGATACTACGGGGTCTACTTTGCACTTTTGCAAGGACTGAAAGCCACCTGGCCGTCTGCCTTAATGCAAACACGAGGCTTTTTACCCCAGGAGCTGGATGCAGCTAAGGTCGTTCATCTCAACTTCCTTAAGGCAAGTAATGTTTCTTTTATTGTCTATTTATATGTGTTTACTACATCATTTAAGAGTCCCCCTAGACTGTTTGACTCAATCATGCTGCTTGAATGCCCTCGTGAGCAACTTGAATGTTTTCCATCATAAAATAGTGCTATAAAGTTTTGGTATAAAAATCGCCATGTCACAAAACAATGAAAATCCGACAAACATCCCTACCAAACAGGCGCGCTCATGTCTGACAAGCCTCCGCGACACCCCTTACGTGTATTTCATGAAGTGCAGGCTGTGGCCGCCATACCACCGAACGAAAAAAATTCTACCATTTCAACCTGGGTCGAAAGTGCAGACTTCAAATTCAAATTTTATTTGTCACACACACAACCATACAAAGTATGACATGAGGTGAAATGCTGTAGCTGTGCAATGCAATGCCCGACCATTAAATGACAGTGGTTTTACAGTATTTACAATTTACAGGTTATACAAAATTTACAGATTTAACAAATAGCAGAAAGAGATTATAAATTATAGGAAGTGTGCATGAAGAAAAACCAGAGTGCGTGTGGTGATGTGATGTGTGTGAGAGTCCAGTCCTACACCTGGTTCAGGGCCCAAATAGCCTGGGGGAAGAAGCTCCTCATTCTCTCTGTTTTGGCCTTAAGGGAGCGGAAGCGCTTCCCAGACCTCAACAGTGAGAAGAGTCCATTGTTGGGATGGGAGAGGTCCATCATAATCTTCCTAGCTTTGGTCTGGCAACGATGGTGTAGATGGACAGCAGGTCAGAGAGCTCTGATTGAATGATGCATTCGGCTGAGCGCACCACTCTTTGCAGATCTCGTCTGTCCTGCTTGGTACTGTTCCCAAACCAGGTGCAGATGTTTCCCGTCAGGACGCTCTCGATGGTGTAGGAGTAAAAGTTCTTGAGCACCTTCAGTGGCAGATGGAAGTCTCTAAGTCTTCTGAGGAAGAAGAGACGCTGACGGGCTTTCTTAACCAGGGTGTTGATGTGACAGGACCATGACAGGTCCTGAGTGATGTGGACACCCAGGTATCAGAAACTGTCCACTCTAGAACTGTCACTAGAAAGTTTGACTCTATCACCCCTGTTCTGAAAAATTTACACTGGCTTCCTATCAAATATCGAATTGATTTTAAAATTCTATTGTTTACTTATAAAATTTTAAACAATATGGCACCTGACTACTTAGCTGATCTCCTCTGTCTGTACAGCCCTCAGAGAGCACTAAGATCATCGGGCCAACTGCTCTTGGTGCAACCTAGGTCTCGGCTGAAGACCAGAGGAGACCGTGCCTTTGCCGTTGCTGCACCCAGGCTATGGAATACTCTCCCTCTTCATATTCGCGCGTCAGATTCCATTCAGTCTTTTAAATCACGTTTAAAAACGTATTTGTTTGATCTGGCATTTAAGGCGAATTAGGGTAATTTACATCTGGCTCTGTATTTAGATTATGTAATTATCTTATATTTTATATATTTGTAATTTATATTTTATTGTGATTTTATTTGTTCTGCGATTTTACTGGAAAGCACTTTGGTGTACTTCGGTCTTAAAAATGTGCTATATAAATAAATTTTGATTGATTGATTGATTGAATGATGGACTGTTTGAAGCACGTGGGAACCATTGCTTGGGCCAGGGAGAGGTTGAAGATCTCCGTGAACACCGGTGCTAGCTGGTCAGCGCAGGCTCTCAGGAGGTGGCCAGGGATTGCATCTGGTCCTGCTGCCTTCCTGGTGTTCACCCTCCTGAAGGTGTTCCTTACGGCATGCTCTGTGATGATGAATGCATTGTCTTCACTGATGCACTCCGAGCGCGCACAGCCGTTTGTTGTTTTAATTGCTGCGGCGTTGAAGCGAGCGTAAAACGTGTTCAGCTCATCAGCCAGTGAAGCGTCAGGATTCATCATTGAAGACGCTGGTCGTTTATAGTCCGTTATTGTCCGCAGTCCTTTCCACAGGCTCCTAGAGTCGCACTGTCGTAGCTGTGACTCTAGTTTTGTCATGGTCCTGGGTCGTTGACCCAGCGTTTTGTGTTTATTCTGATTTTGTATTAGTTTAGGCTTGAACCTGAAGCTTGGTGTATATTCAGCCCTACCTGTGTCTGTCCTTGGTGCTCTGTTCATGTCCCCGTGTTGTGTTGTAAATCAGTCTGTGTCATGGTCCTGGGTCGTTGACCCAGCGTTTTGTGTTTATTCTGATCTGTATTAGTTTAGGGTTAACCTGAAGTTTGGTGTATTGTCAGCCCTACCTGTGTCTGTCCTTGGTGCTCTGTTCATGTCCCCGTGTTGTGTTGTACATCAGTCTGTTTCCTGTTTTATTTTGAAGGCTCGTGTTCTGGATTTCCTGTTCTGTTCTGAAGGTCTGTGTCTGTTATTGTGTTCAGCTTGTCTCCTCCGGTCCCCATGTGTATTAGGTTCAGCTGTTCTTCCCTCCTGTGTGTGATTACCTGATTACCGTGTGTGTGTGTGTGTGTGTGTGTGTGTGTGTATATTTAGTGGGTGTCGGTCTGTGTTCGTTGTCGGCTCGTCTGCGTTCTATGGTGTTCCGTTCCTGTCTCTGCGTCTTTCTGCTCCGCACCCCTTTTGTATGGTCTCAGGTTTGTCATTTAGTTCTCCCAGTTTAGGTTTCTTCAGTTGTTTTGTCATGCTTCACTGCCTGTTTTTGCCACTCCACCACTTGTAAATAAACACTCGAATCATCAGTCACTGCCGCATTTTGGGTCCTCCTTTTCCCCCACACCACACGGCTCACCCCGCCAGCCGTGACAAGTTTTCCCTGTAGCTCCGCTTTGCCTTTCTGACCGCACTGCGCACGTTGTAGGACGCAGCCTTGTATAGGTCCATATTACCGGAGACGAGCCCTTCATTGTAGGCAGCGGTGCATGATCTCAGAGCGTCGCGGATGTTTTTATCCACCCACGGCTTCTGGTTGGGAAACGTTCGGATGATAGATCTTTCTGCTGTGTCGGCCGCTAGTTTCCCGATAAATCCCACAACCGCTTCTGTAAACATGTTGATGTCATCAGAGCTGCGCCGAAACATGTCCCCGGTCTGCGTCATCCAGTGCGTCCTGCAGCGCGGTCACTGATTGGTCCGTCCAGCGAGCGACCTCCCTCCTGATTGGTGGTTGCTGCTTTAGCCTTTGTTTGTAAGCAGGCATGGTCCGATTTTCCAAATGCCGGCAGGGGCTGAACCTTGTAACAGTTCTTTAACGGGGTGTAGCGGTTGTCTAATGTCCTAGTGCCCCGG
Source organism: Rhamphochromis sp. 'chilingali' (assembly GCF_963969265.1). Lineage (NCBI taxonomy): Eukaryota > Metazoa > Chordata > Actinopteri > Cichliformes > Cichlidae > Rhamphochromis > Rhamphochromis sp. 'chilingali'. Next base: position 43,146,398 of record NC_137933.1, on the reverse strand, counting down.
GTGGGGCAGTTGATGTGCTGGTGATGGTTGTGAAACGTCCATTTGAGATCCACTCAGTTAAAATCTCCCATAACAATGAGTGCGGCATCTTGGTGAAGTGTTTGTTGATGTGTGAGAGCCTCATGCATCTCACATAAGGCAGTGTCCGAGTCCGCGTGAGGCGGAATGTAAACAGTGCAAGCAATGACCGCAGTGAATTCCCGAGGGAGATAGAAAAGGTGACATTTAACGATCAAAAGTTCCAGATTGGGCGAGCAAGAGCGTGTGAGTGGGGAGATATTTGTGCTGTCGCACCTTCTGTTGTTCACCATCAAACACACTCCACCACCTCTTTTCTTCCCCGACTCCATTGTCCTGTCCATGCAATAAACCGGAAACAACCCCACCGGCTGCACGGCGTGCTCTGGTATCTCTGGGTTCAGCCAAGTCTCGGTGAAGCAGAGGAGGTTGCAGTCCCAAATGTCTCTTTGGAACTTATTCTGGCTCTGAGGTCATCAAGCTTGTTCTCGATGGATTGAACATTGGCTAGCAGGATACTGGGCATGGATGCGCGGTGTGCGCGAGCCCGTAGCCTGTTCCTGATGCCGGCTCGTTTCCCTCAAGGCCGTTGCTTAGGGTTGCGTCCTTTGTTCTCTCTCAGGATCTCCTTTGGCCAGGTTGGGTCCGGAGTTAAACATGGTGAAATGTTCGTGTATTGTAGACCAATAGAAACCAGAGTGTCTCTACTGTAGCGAATTTGTGTGTTTTGCATGATGCCCATGCAAGATTATGGCAGATATAGCAAAAAGTGACGAAAAAAGAAAAAATGTGGAAAAGTTGGGGCAGAGCATCAAGCACGGCAGCCTAACTCACCGGTGCCATCTTAGACTTCAAACTATACACCAGTTTTCGAATTGTGTTGATGGGCCACGTAAAACCAGAGTTAAGATAAAAAAAATACACGCGCCGTTTTTTTTTTCTGAACAAAACAGTGGTGTTTACAGCGGGATGAACGGTAAAAGCTCCGTTTTCTACGGACAAGGATAGCAAACACTCTCCGCTTGCGAGTAAAAAAAAATAAAAGAAAGAAACACCCCTTCCCTATTGGTGTTAGAGTTTACCATGTCAGCCAATCCAAAAAATTAAATGGCAACATGTGGCACTTGGTTGTTTAGGGAGAGGGGGAAGTTTTAGGAGCGACACCCGCGACAGAAAGCGGGCGAGCGAAAGAAAGAGAGAGAGTGAGTCTTCATGTGAGACATTAGTGACGTTTAGCGTGTTTGGAGGCTGTAGTTAGTTTGTTGTGTAGTTGTTGTCTTGTATTGTATGTCAGTTATACTGCTGAATGTCACATTTGCTCCAAAAAAGCCATCAAAGGCAGATTCCAGTGTAAACCTGTTCCCACATGGAAAACAGGACCTCCTGCTGTCAGACCTGCAGGGTTTAGGCCTGTGCTGCTCTCCTCTATCTTATATTGAACACAAACTATTATTTTGGACTGGCACAAATAATTTGTGTGTACACCTCTCAATTTTAAATACACCTCTCAATTTTAAATACACGTAGACATTGAGGGCTACCAGGAGGGACCATGCACTTACCTGCTGCTCTCTGGCAGGTAGCTCCAAGCCCTCCTGGGTTTTAAATGCACCTTAGAACACACATGCATCAACATTACAATGAGGGGGTGGAGGGAGGTTCGGAGTCTTCTCTCACCCCCGTTCTCTGCGACCTGCTGGAGCAGGGGGGCTAGGACTAGGAGGAGGAGTTGGCCGTCCGACTGCGGTCTGGAGTGTGGAGCCTTCCTGCTGCTGCGGAGTCGGGGCGGTCTGCCTCCCCCCACCGCAGGGAAAAGGGAAACACCACCTGGGTCTGGGTGCAGTTCCCCCCTCCAGGGGCGGGGGCACCTAGACCCGGTTTGTAGAGTACGCTTGGGGAGTGTGATCGTGTGTACAACGTCTCTTTATGTCTGTCTCCACGTTGGTTGAGTGTGGAGTAAGTGCATATGAGAGCATGAGGGTGGGAATGGATGTTTGTATCTTTGTGTGCCTGTATGTCTGTGTCTATATGTCAGGTTGGGTGTCAGGCGCCACCTCTCTGGGGACATCTCAGGCCCTCCAAGGTTTGGAGGCCTATCTCCCCCTACCACCACTTCCCCTGCCAGTGGTGGACCCCCTCAGACATCGGTGCGTTGGTGGTTCTTTGTGTCCGGGGATGGGCGTCCAGGTACACACCGGCTCACTCCTTGGCGGCCGCTTATCGGGGCCTCTCGGCCTGGGGCTCGGTCACTCAGGCGCAGCTGGCTGCCGGCGGAGCTCACGGGCACGTCACTGCAACTCCCCCTGGCTTCTGCTCCGCGGCTGCTGAGTGAGCCCTCATCTGGGACTCTCCTCAGCTCTTTCCGGGACAGTGGCGCGGCTGCCCCTCTGTTGGTCTTCCTTGGTCTCTTGTGTTCTGGGGGCCTCTGGATGTCTGGAGTTTTGATCTCCTCCACACCTGCTTCACGCCCTGGAGGACGGGGCTGTGGCCCCCCCACACCCTCTAGCAGATTATTACATGAAGGAACCTTTTAAAAAAACAAAAAACAAGCGCGTCCATGCTCACAGGTGTACACACGGGTGATCACACCCACAAACTACACCCTTTTTGGCTCCTACCTCAAAGCACACTGTGTTCTGTTGATCTTATGTGCTGCACAATAATGTTTAACATTTAGTATTTACTGTCATATTCCCATATATCATTGTGATGTTGTTTATTCTATTACTCTTGTTCTCTTCTGCTTGCTTTCTTTTTTCTTTCTCAGCAGGTGATCCAGGTGATTGATATATGCATTTTTTTTTCTCTGCCCGTTCTGTTGGTTTTTGTCTTTTGCCCTTCTCCCCCGTCCCTCTTCTCAGCTGTTTCTCTTTCCCTCTTTCTTTCTCCCCTTCTTTCCCCCAGTCAAGTCTGTCCCGTATTCAGTAAGTGAAAATAAAATAAACAATAAAAGGTGAATCAAATGGACCATTACGGCAAGGCTGGGATGGTCAGTTTGGTAAAGTAAATCCGTTGGGCATCTTTCTTTGCCTTTAGACAACAATTCTGATGGCAAAAGAGCCAAACGGGACAGGCCAAAAAAAAAACAAAAAAACAAAAAAAAATAAAAATAAAAAATAATAATTTGTGTGCCTTCTAATTTAATGCAGCACACCTGATTGTTCTGTAAATAGTTTTAAATGGTTATTTAAAAAACGCCTGAGGCCTTTGGCTGCATTTTTAGGTACATAGTACCATATAACTTTGTTGTTTGCAAAACTTGTGCATGAACCTGAAGTTCTCAATGTAACAAAATATACTTTATTAAATATTTACTAAATTTATATAAAAATTGTTAGTTTTCAAAAAGTGTGTTCTCCTGAATGGGATTATAGGCTAACAAGCAGCGCTGTGTGGTTGGCAGATGGAAGTTCATGACGGACAGTTCAACTCTCATCCCACTCATGCCACTTTTTGTTATAAATGTTGTCATAAGTGTGCTACATTGGTTGTGCATCAAAATTACTTTAAAAAAAGGACAAAACCATGAGCAATTATCTCAAATAACTAATTTTAACATCTTATTTCTTAAAGCTGTATTTTTTAGCAACAACACTTAATGTGTGTGTGTTTTTTGTTTGTTTTTTTAAATGGTAGGTTCATAAATGAGGCTGAGTCTTATTTGCATCAATGAACCATCAGTTTGGAAGGGTTACCGATATTTGTTCGCGATGACGAGACCAAACTCTTCTTAACATGTCTGAGTAGATTTGCATACTCACCAATCTTCAGTTTTGGTTTACAGAGACTTATATGTACTGTTGTTAATTTTGCATAGGATACAGATCCAGTTGAGTGGGCAACCCTCACTGTTCTGGAGGACTACGTGGGACCCAACTTGCAGTCCACAGTGGTCAACACTGCCATTGTTTTGGAAGAGAACATAATTCTTGATGATCTGCCAGACCTTCTCACTGCCTTTGCCTACCTGTTTGGCCTACTTTATGGGCTTAACATGGAGTTTCCCAAAGAACTCAAGTACACATTTGTTTGCTGTATGGAAACCAGATAGAAGAGTTCATATCCTGCCAATACCACACTTTTAAAATTGGACGAGTAACATTTGTTACAAAAATTTGACTTTTTTTTTGTTTTTGGGGAAGGACTTTATTTGTGATGAACCTAAAAAATATAAATGCAGTGGGTTGCCTTAAGTTTTTAAGTTTTCACAACAATTTTTTTTACAGTGGTGAGAAGAGGGACCCAAAATGCAGGACTCTTATGATTCCAAAAACTCCTATTCCCACACTGTGACTCCAAAAACACACTCTGCTCCCGGATTCCTGGTAACACACAAACACACTCACATTAGCAGGATTATCTACAATGTGGTGGGTTTTCTCATACAAAGTCCACGGCTGTACTAACAAGTTTTGACTGAAGAATCAGCCTCTTAAATAGTGTTCCTGACTCCAGTGCAGGAACACTTCCGGGATCGCGATCCCTCTTGCAACCCAAAATGTCCGGGAGCATGAACATAAATAAACACAAACAGAGAAACGGGAACAACCAAAGCACTACACGCAAAAAATAAACGTAAATCAGTGATTCCTGAGATTAGGGACAAAACAGGTTTTCATTTTCTAAAATATATTTTTTGATTTTTCAAAAAACATATTTACATATAATTGTTACACAAAGTTTTGGCTGTCTCACCATGTTTTGGTACAATCTCCCAGGTGTAACATTTTTTAATAATTTATGTTTTTGCTGGAGAAGTGCAAGGTTTTTGTCAACACTGTCAGACACAAAGAAATGCAAAAATATATTTTAAATTAAGTTGTTTCAGCTATTTTGACTATTAGCAGCTTCTCTATTCTATTGTTTATGCATATATGTTTTCAAAGTAATTATACCACATTTAAAAGTAAGATTGTTTTGGCTTTTTATTATTAGAGTTACATCCATCCATCCATCCATCCATCCATCTTCATCCGCTTTATCCGAGGCCGGGTTACGGGGGCAGCAGCCTAAGCAAAGAGGCCCAGACCTCCCTCTCCCCAGCCACCTCCTCCAGCTTATCCGGGGGAATACCAAGGCGTTCCCAGGCCAGCCGAGAGATATAATCTCTCCAGCGTGTCCTGGGTCTGCCCCGGGGCCTCCTCCCGGTGGGACATGCCTGGAACACCTCACCTAGGAGGCCACTGGAGCAGCCTCCTGGGTGCTGGGAGCAGCAGCTGCTCTACTCTGAGCCCCTCCCGGATGGCCGAACTTCTCACCCTATCTCTAAGGGAGAGGCCAGCCACCCTTCGGAGGAAGCTCATTTCTGCCGCTTGTATCCGCGATCTCGTTCTTTCGGTCACTACCCACAGCTCGTGGCCATAGGTGAGGGTAGGGACGTAGATTGACCGGTAAATTGAGAGCTTCGCTTTTACACTCAGCTCCCTCTTCACCACGACGGACCGGTGCAGCGTCTGCATTACTGCAGCTGCAGCCCCAATCCGTCTGTCGATCTCCAGCTCCCTTCTCCCATCACTCGCGAACAAGACCCCGAGATACTTGAACTCCTGCACTTGGGGCAGGAACTCATCCCCGACCCGGAGTGGGAACTCCACCCTTTTCCGGCTGAGAACCATGGCCTCAGATTTGGAGGTGCTATTCCTCATTTCCGCTGCTTCACACTCGGCTGCGAACCGTTCCAGTGCGAGCTGGAGGCCCTCACCCGATGAAGCCAACAGAACCACATCATCTGCAAAAATCAGAGATGGTATTCTGAGGCCACCAAAGCGAAAGCCCTCCGCCACTTGGCTGCGCCTAGAAATCCTGTCCATAAAAATTATGAACAGAACCGGAGACAAAGGGCAGCCCTGGTGGAGCCCATCACCCACCAGGAACGAGTCCGACTTATTGTCGGCAATGCGAACCAAGCTCTTGCAACAGTTGTATAGGGATCGAATGGCCCGTAGCAATGGGCCAGACACCCCATACTCCCGCAACACCTCCCACAGGACACCCCGAGGGACACGGTCGAATGCCTTCTCCAAGTCCACAAAACACATGTAGACTGGTTGGGCAAACTCCCATGCACCCTCAAGTATCCTGGAGAGGATAAAGAGCTGGTCCAGTGTTCCGCGACCAGGACGAAAACCGCATTGTTCCTCCTGTATCCGAGGTTTGACTAGCGGACGAACTCTCCTTTCCAGCACCCTGGCATAGACTTTCCCAGGGAGGCTGAGGAGTGTGATCCCCCTGTAGTTGGAACACACCCTCCGGTCCCCCTTCTTAAAGATGGGGAACACCACCCCGGTCTGCCAGTCCACAGGTACTGCCCCTGATCTCCACGCAACATTGCAGAGGCGTGTCAACCAGGACAGCCCTACAACGTCCAGAGCCTTCAGGAACTCGGGGCGGACCTCATCAACACCAGGGGCTCTGCCACCAAGGAGTTGTTTAACTGCCTCAGTGACCTCGCCCCTGGAAATTGGCGGGTCATTCCCCTCATCCCCAGACTCTGCTTCCTCCTCGGAAGACGTGTCAGTGGGATTAAGGAGGTCCTCGAAGTATTCCTTCCACCGCCTGACAATTTTCTCAGTCGACGTCACCAGCGCTCCGCCAGCACTATACACAGTGCAGGTAGAGCACCGCTTTCCCCTCCTGAGACGCCTGTCGGTTTGCCAGAATCTCTTCGAGGCAGTCCGAAAGTCTTTTTCCATGGCCTCTCCGAACTCCTCCCACACCCGAGTTTTTGCTTCAGCCACTGCCCGAGCCGCATTCCGCTTGGCCTGTTGATACCTGTCGACTGCCTCCGGAGTCCCACAGGCTAACCAAGCCCGATAGGACTCCTTCTTCAGTCTGGTGGCTCCCTTCACCTCTGGTGTCCACCATTTGGTTCGGGGATTACCACCACGGCAGGCACCAACCACCTTGCGGCCGCAGCTCTATGCAGCAGCTTCGGCAATGGAGACGCTGAACATGGTCCATTCGGACTCAATGGAGTTACAGTCATACATATTTTCAGAAGCTTGTATTTAAGCTCTATAAGAAACAATCATATTAAGCAGAATGCAAATTACACATTTATTGAGAAAATTAAGTATTTTTATTGGAAGATCATGAGGGAGGAAAATATATGGTTCTCCAAAAGAGAAAAATAAACCAAAACTCCATATTATGGAGTTGACAAGGTGCTGACGGTAGTGACAAAAATCTGACGGTTGTGACACACTATTCAATTCAATTTAATTCAATTTTGTTTATATAGCGCCAAATCACAACAAAAGTCGCCTCAAGGAGCTTCATAGATACAGAGAAAAACCCAACAATCATATGACCCTGTTGCGACCCATCTAGGGCCAGGCCATAAAATGAGTGAGGCACTCGCTCCCCCCCCCCCAAGACCCAAGCAGCCACAAGAAACAAATCCGTTAGATACAAGGTGATTTATTTACAATGTGAAAACAAAGGAACCAAAACGGGAGTGTCAACACTTCAGGGTGAGCCAAGGCCAAAACAATAAACAAAACAAATCTACACAAATCCCGCACCCCTGACCTTTACCAAAAAAAAGTCGAAAATAAAGACAGAGTCTGACCTCCTTAACTAACTCAAAACAGGAGAAAACGGGTGGTCAAAAGAAACGGCAGCTCACCCTTACCCACTCCACTTCCACAACTATCAAGCGCACTGCAGCCAGCGGCTGCCACAGGAATACTGCTGGGTCATGAGGAGAAACGCGAGGACCTCTCCCGCTGTAGCGCTCCAGCCTCCTTTTAATGGATGGGTCCTCCAGCTGGAACCAGTCACATCGGGGCGGTGTATCCACGCACCAATCGGAGCAGGGACCTGGCACAGCTGAATTAACATAAAAGGACGCAACACCTGCACAAACAAACACATGGACATGCAAGTTCGTAACAGACCCCCTTTGAGCAAGCACTTTGGCGACAGTGGGAAGGAAAAACTCCCTTTTAACAGGAAGAAACATCCGGCAGAACCAGGCTCAGGGAGGGGCGGCCATCTGCTGCGACCGGTTGGGGTGAGAGAAGGAAGACGGGATAAAAGACATGCTGTGGAAGAGAGACAGAGGTTAATAACGGATATGATTCAATGCAGAGAGGTCTATTAATACATAGTGAGTGAGAAAGGTGACTGGAAATAAAAAACTCAATGCATCATGGGAATCCCCCGGCAGCCTACGTCTATTGCAGCATAATTAAGGAGATGATTCAGGGTCACCTGGTCCAGCCCTAACTATATGCTTTAGTAAAAAGGAAAGTTTGAAGCCTAATCTTGAAAGTAGAGATAGTGTCTGTCTCCCGAATCCAAACTGGAAGCTGGTTCCAAAGAAGAGGGGCCTGAAAACTGAAGGCTCTCCCTCCCATTCTACTTTTAAATACTCTAGGAACAACAAGTAGGCCTGCAGAGCGAGAGCGAAGTGCTCTAATAGGGTGATATGGTACTACAAGGTCATTAAGATAAGATGGGGCCTGATTATTTAAGACCTTGTATGTGAGGAGCAGGATTTTGAATTCAATTCTAGATTTAACAGGGAGCCAATGAAGGGAAGCCAAAACAGGAGAAATCTGCTCTCTCTTTCTAGTCCCTGTCAGGACTCTTGCTGCAGCATTTTGGATTAGCTGAAGGCTTTTCAGTGAGTTTTTTGGACATCCTGATAATAATGAATTACAGTAGTCCAGCCTGGAAGTAATAAATGCATGAACTAGTTTTTCAGCGTCACTCTGAGACAGGATATTTCTAATTTTAGAGATGTTGCGCAAATGGAAGAAAGCAGTCTTACATATTTGTTTAATATGTGCGTTGAAGGACATGTCCTGGTCAAAAATGACTCCAAGGTTCCTCACAGCGTTACTGGAGGCCAAGGTAATGCCATCCAGAGTAAGAATCTGCTTAGATACCATATTTCTAAGATTTTCAGGGCCGAGTACAATAACCTCAGTTTTATCTGAATGAAGAAGCAGAAAGTTAGTGGCCATCCAGGTCTTTATGTCTTTAAGACATTCCTGTAGTTTAACTAATTGGTGTGTGTTATCTGGCTTCATGGACCGATAGAGCTGGGTGTCATCTGCATAGCAGTGTAAATGTATGCTATGTCTTCTAATGATGCTGCCTAAGGGAAGCATGTATAATGTAAACAGAATTGGTCCTAGCACTGAACCCTGTGGAACTCCATAATTAACCTCAGAGTGTGAAGAGGACTCTCCATTTACATGCACAATTTGGAGTCTATTAGATAGATATGATACAAACCACTGCAGTGCAGTACCTGTAATACCTACAGCATATTCTAATCGCTCTAATAGGTTATTATGGTCAACAGTATCGAATGCTGCACTAAGGTCTAGCAGGACAAGCACAGAGATGAGTCCACTGTCAGAGGCCATAAGAAGATCATTTGTAACCTTCACTAAAGCTTTTTTCTGTGCTGTGATGAGCTCTGAAACCTCACAGAAACTCTTCAAATAAACCATTCCTGTCACGGTCCTGGGTCTCCTGACCCAACATTTTTAGTTTTTTGTGATGTTTGTATTATTGTACTTGTGTGAGTTATTCTATGGTTTCTAGTTTCGATCCCTTGCCCTTCATGTTTCTGTGTCCCCTCTGTTCTGTGTAAGTCTGTGTCTGCATGTTTGAGTTCCCCTCTGTGTCTCTCGGTTCTTACGGTGTGTTCACACCGAACGCGATGGAGGCGAACAAAACGCCCCAAACGCCCCTAATTTGACGCGTGCACATTCGCGTCTCAACGCGTGTCCAAGAAAAATCCATCACGCGTCAAAATATGATATTTTGACGTGCGTGAAGCGGAAATGTGGGAGGAATGTGGGAGGAAGTTGTGCCAGACCGGTATCTTTGCAAGATGGCAGCTGTCGAGCTAGCGCTTGAAGAGAGAGTCTCCCTTCTCTATTTACTGTGGAGAGCAGAGCAGCGGCGTAAAAGACGTCCTCGCCATACCTGGGTCCATCAGGTCCTCCAGACGCGTGAGCAGTTTGGTGAGTTTCACCATTTGCAACAGGAGCTGCGCTTGGATGACGGCAGATTCCAGCGATATCATCGTCTGTCACTCGGCCAGTTTGAGGACCTGCTTTCCCGTGTCGGTCCCAGCATCGCCCGCCTAGACACCAATTACAGGCGCTCAATCCCACCTGCAGAGCGCCTGTCCATCTGCCTGCGGTTAGTAAAAGTGTTTAATACAGTAGTCCTTTATTGATACCTGTGCTAATATATGCTAAACCATCCATTTATACACTGCTAATATGGATGTGCTATGCTAAAAGTGAATGCTGTCGGCGTTTACTGATAGCAAACTGGTACGAGATGACTGTTTATAATATTTCTAGTGATACTCGAAAGGTCTCATCAAGTCCCGATTTATTTCACTTTATGCTGTTAACAGTGTTTGAATGATAGCATGGCTGTGGTGTCATAGGTATGCTCTCGGTGTTTGCTGATATCAAACTGGTATTAGGACCACTGTGGGTTAATCTTTGCAGTGATACTCACTCCTTTTTGTTTATTTAGACTTTGTTTAATTCTGGGATAGTTGAATATTTGTATATAATCACCGCAGACTGTTTCAGATTATATCTAATATATATCATGTAATTATCCTTATAATTGCAAAATGTTTAATGTAAGATTTATGTTTTGGAATTTGTAATTTTGGAATTTCTATAATGTATTTTGTAACTGCAGTACACATAATACTCATTTTAAACAATTTTGTCCAGGTTCCTTGCCACCGGGGACTCCTTCAGGACCATCGCGTTCAGTTTTCGAGTCGGTGTGTCCACGGTGAGCCAGATCATCCCCCAGGTAGCGACGGCCATCTGGGACTGTCTAGTGGACGATTTCATGGCTGTGCCTTCAACTGAAGACTGGCAGTCCATCGCAGAGGGATTCCAGGAGCGCTGGAACTTCCCTCTCTGCTGTGGAGCTCTGGATGGGAAGCATGTCCAGACGAACCCCCCAACTCAGGATCCATGTTCCACAACTACAAGGGAACTTTTTCCATTGTTCTCTTTGCGGTTGTGGATACAGAGCATTGCTTCCGCGTCATTGATGTTGGGGGGTACGGGAGGACCAGCGATGGTGGTATTCTGGCCAACTCCACCTTTGGTCAGGCTCTTCGGGCTGGGACTCTCCATCTGCCTCCTGACCAGCCTCTACCTGGTGGAGAACACCGTGGAGCCCAGCCCCATGTCTTTGTGGCTGATGAAGCGTTCCCACTGCGGCGTGAGCTCATGAGACCTTTCCCTGGACGCCTCCTCCCTTTAGGGAAGAGGATCTTTAACTATCGCCTTTCCAGGGCCAGGATGATAGTGGAAGGTGCCTTCGGTATCCTCTCCTCACAGTGGAGGTTGTATCGGCGCACCATGGAGCTCCGTCCTGAAATTGCGGAGAAGTGTGTGAAGGCAACGTGTGTTCTGGACGAGAGAGGGGCACCTGCTGTGAGGGGTGTGACACCTGCTGTGGTGGAGCCGTTGCAAGGCCTGGGTCGTATGGCAGCAAACAACTCCTCCAGAGAGGCTGTCCTGGTGAGGGAGAAGTTCATGGCTCACTTATCGGCAGAGGGAGGTGTGTCTTGGCAACCAAAGGAGTAGCCTGTTTGAAGTCTGAGTGACTTCCCCACAACGGCTCTTTTAAGAGCCACCCACAAACCTCTAAAGAGTGTTCCTGTCTTTTTAAAATTTTCTTAATAAATGGAGCTCTACTCCAAAATAAACTAACCTCTATTTACTCTCTTAATAACTTGTCTTCACTATGTTCCTATATACAGTGTGGTGCAAATGTTTGGGCAACCTTATCAATGGTCATTAGTTTCCTGTATGAATCGCTGTTACAGTAAAAAATGTCACTTACATATATCATATAGGAGACACACACATTGACATACACTACATATTTATGTTATTTCTCTTTTTTTGTGTTGCCAATTTATGCACCTGCTTGATTTAGTTTAAACAGTTATTGCACACTTTTTGTAAATCCAGTGAACTTCATTTCACTTCTCAAATATCACTGTGTGTGTCTCCCATATGATGTATTCAACTGACAATTTTTATTGTGACAAACAACGATTTGTACAGGAAAATAATTACTTTTCACAATGTTGCCCAAACTTTTGCATCCCACTGTATTAGTATGTTTTGTTATTTGTGTAATGTGAATTAAATTCTACTTGTGTCAAGTCGAGTGCCAATATTTGCTGTGTAGTAGAACAGAGACATTTGTCATTATAAATGTTTATTTGATAAAATATATAAATTCAGTAACAAAAAGATTCAACATAAATATATGAAATTTAACTATTTACAGAGAGACAGGAATAAAAAGGACCCAGCTTGGAGTGGAAGAGCCTCAGGGAGAAGGAGGAGAAAAATAAGAACATTGTTTCTGCCCTGGAGAGCTGCTGCCTCATCAGAAAACTACTGATCATTATGCTCCAATGTTTCCAAATTTAACACAGCTGTGCTGTTTTCAAAAACTAATTTATAAATTTGAAATTTCACGAATTCTCGTGTCTGAGGCGGCATGCTCTCCAGAGCAGGAACAAGGCTGAGGAGGAAATGTTTAACACTATTGTGTTAAACGCTGAATTGTTGATTACAGTTCAGCGTTTAACACAATAGTTCCCTGCAGACTGTTCACAAAGCTGAGGGATCTGGGACTTAACAGCCGTCTGTGTGCATGGGTGTTGGACTTCCTCACTGGCAGAACTCAGGTGGTGAGGGTGGGCAGGTGCTTCTCCAACAGCATCACCATCAACACAGGAGCACCTCAGGGATGTGTCCTCTCGCCACTGCTCTACTCCCTCTACACTTCAGACTGTGTGGCCACCCATGGCTCCAACACCATTGTGAAGTTTGCTGACGACACAGTGGTGTTGGGTGCCATCTCCAACAACGATGAGACGGCCTACATGGATGAAGTGAAGAATCTGGCATCGTGGTGCCAGGACAACCACCTCCAGCTGAACGTCAGCAAGACCAAGGAGCTGGTGGTGGACTTCAGAAGGGGTCAGCACAGAGACTACAAGCCCATTATCATCAATGGAGCTCCAGTGGAGAGGGTGCAGTCCTTCAAGTATCTTGGTGTCCACATCTCCTCAGACCTGACATGGGCTGCCCACATTCAGGTCCAGACCAAAAAGGCTAGGCAGCGCCTGTATCACCTACGACAACTGAGGAAGTTCAGGGTCTCTCCAAAGATCCTCAGGATTTTCTATACAGGCGCTGTGGAGAGCATCCTCACACAGAACATGACATCGTGGTTTGGGAACAGCTGTGTGAAGGACCAAAAAGCTCTAGTACACTACTAGTGTTTTCTACACTAGTAGAAAACAAGATATTATTTCTTTCAAAATGACCATTAAACCTTAGCAACCTTTGTAATATCACAAGACACATTACAATTCTGTTTTTGCACATGTCAAGTTCTACATCTTAATAGTTCACCAGCAAGTCGCTGCCTGCTCCTTGATTTCTAAAGTTCTCTGTGGTTGTGTGTTTAGACGCTGCTGGACTTTCTCTCCTTTTGACTCTCTGTGCTTTCTTCCAAAACTTTCTCTTCTGCCTTTTTTCTCTTTCTCTCAGATCACTGATGTTCTTTATTTTTCCCTCTTTCACTCTATTTCTCCATCTTTACCTTTATGTGAAACTCTTTCTTCAACTCAGGTTGGCTGTTAATTTTTTCTCTCCTTCTTTTTTGATCATCCCTGTTCCTTCTCTTTCGTTCCTCTGACAGCTTCCCCTTTGCTATTCTAGCCTGAAATGTACCATTTTGTAATCACTATAATTTTTCTGAACCTTATGCCTTTTTACATATTAAGGATGAATATTCACAACACAATTATATATTAAGCAATAGAGATGCTATCCAGCCATTAAGTTTGATCATTAGCTGTTTCCAGGTCCAAACTCCGCTGCAGATCCCAAAGTCAAAGGAACTCTGCGGCATCACTGAGTAGTTACATAATACAGAGTTACAAACTGTCTAAATTCTTTCATCTTTAATAAAATGATCAGTGTGGCTCTACCAGGTGTAACATCCAGGCATCCATGAAAACAGAATATATGAAATTTAACAGAGTTAAAGTGAGATTGCTTGTTTCCACCTGAACACGATACACCAGCTCTGCTATCACTTCCAACATAAATAGAGACAGAAAACTAAACAGCAGTGACTATTGTCAGGTTACTGAAGTGGGGCTAGCTGGTATATAGTGACGTGCTACATGATCGCTAGCGACACAGTTGTGTTAGCATAAACACAGTGAAGCTGGAGGATGAATGCTAACTTTTTTCCACTTGATAAAAGTTAACGTGCGGGTTCCCGATGGTTAGGCTGACAGTGATCACTGACTGTTTTTAGGGGCTTGTTCAGATGTAATAGAACAAGATAAAAAGCATTGAAACATTTTAACAGCACAACACACAGCAAATCCAGCATGTCCAAATTAACACTGTTGGATTTGATTTCAACACTTTTAAAGTGTCTATATGGGTCCACACCAGAGAGTGTTAATTTAACTCTTTTTGGAGAGTTGGTACGTTAACTCTGATTTAGTGTTAAACACCAAATCTGTCTGGAGTTGATAATTTAACACTTGGTGTTAAGAGTTTATATATTAACTCTCAAAGAGTATTTTAGTTTAACTACGTAAGAGTTATCTTCTAATTCATTCTAAAAAGCGGGAATTTTACTGTTCTGAACTTCTAGAAATTTCTTTTGGAAATAAACATTTACTAAAAAGATGCAATGGTTTTTGAAAAACATTTATTCTAAACTGTGCACCACAATTTCAAAACATTTTCTGAAAGATGAAACAGTATACATGTTCTCACTTTCATTAGAATTTTGTTTATCAAAAGGTCTGACATAGGTGAGCTGGTAAATGCAAATAACAGCATTCTCAACACTTATTTCTTCAATACAATATGCATGTCCTTCATTCATCCCTTTGTGGAACTTCAACGCACTTCTGCTCTCCCCCATATTCCATCTTCACAAGCATATCCTGTGCGGAGATTGAATAAAAATTAGTTGACACTAATTAATGGCACAAATAATCCAGTAAACAATTGCAGCACAGTAAAAAAAAAAAAAAGGAATCCTCTTTGAGCCATTACTTGTGTAAAGTATTTTCCCAAAAGACAAGGACACGGGCAACAGGTAATACTGAACTAAATGTAAAACCGCAACCTTTTTCATTTTTACCATTTGCACAAAACTCTGGAGGGATCTAAATGCTGACGTAGAACCCAGTCAGGACGTCAGCTACTGCTGTTTGCTCTTTTTTTTTTTTATGGGCGATCGTTTTCAGGCTTCAAGTAGCACCATTATACCAACATTTCACATTCTAGACATTGTTTTAGGTGTATTTGACCAAAAGTTTGACTGAAAATTCACATGCAAGCTTTTTTTCAAGGCTGTGGTATTTGCCCGCAAACAATACCTTTCAGCTAGCTAAAACAGAATATTATGCTATCAGCGAGCAACATGGCTAATGCCTTTCACACAGCTTTGTCTCAACTCCAAAGAGCCACAGAAGTAAAAGCTAATAGAAATAATTGAAACAATCTTTGAAAAAATGACTTACCAAGCATGGCAAACAACTCAAATATGTAGAGCAAAATGTTCTGAAACGGCTTCACTTCAGCTTCGATTGGAGCCGTGCTGGGGGCGGAGTCTGTGAATTTACTCTGTTGGTGTCATAGCCCCTGTAGGAGTTCAGAGTTAAGAGGTCAAGAGTTAATGTTTCCATTATAACACCTCCAGATTTGACAGAGAAACACTCATTTTTAACACTCGATTTTAACTACTATCATTTTACACCTCAGAGTTACATTAAAAGAATGTGACTCTACTTAGAGTAAAATTAACTCTACTTTTGCAAGAAGACTATTAACACCAAAACATTTAACACTTTTGAATTTGCTGTGCAGGCTTAATAAACACAGAGTAGTTTGGGCCCGGAAGCAGGATTTATACATCATCACTTAAAGAACAGCTCTCGGGGCACAGCTAGCTCAGTAGATGACACATGATCGGAAGGTTGAGCGTTCAAATCCAACGAACAGCGGCCATCCTGGATTTGTAGCTGCCCACTACATCACTGAGTGAATGGGTTAAATGCAGAGGACTAAGCATTTTCCTACAGGATTAATAATGTATACATAAACAATGAGATTCAAGATAAGACAAATTTGATAATATTTGACACATCTGTGAAGCAGAAATATCAGTAAAATACACAGGAAGTAATATATCTGAAATATTAGTATAAATAACTTAATATCTTTTTATCCACTGCAAACCGTTTTATTTTCCGCGGGAGTTTGCTTCATTCATCCTGGCCGCTGTTTACATCCCGCCAGACGCAGATGCGCAGGCAGCTCAGTGCGCACTCGCGGAGCAGATTCTCCACACGGAGCGGACATTCCCCGACTCTCTCATCATTGCTCTTGGGGACTTTAACAAAGCCAATCTGAGCCATGAGCTTCCAAAATATAAGCAGTATATTAAATGCCCGACCAGAGAGGAGAGGACATTAGACCACTGTTACAGCACGATCAGCGGGGCCTATCGCGCGGTGCTCCGCGCTTCACTCGGACTTTCTGACCACGTCATGATCCACCTAATCCCCGCGTACAGACAGAGGCTGATGCTCTCCAAACCTGTCGTGAGGACTAAAAAACTGTGGAGCAACGAGGCTGTGGAGGAGCTTTGCACGTGTTTGGAGACCACAGACTGGGACACATTGAAGGCTGCTTCTAACAGCTTGGACGAGTTTACGGACACTGTCACCTCCTATATCCACTTCTGTGAGGACAGCATTGTGCCATCACGCACCAGGGTGAGTTATAACAATGACAAACCCTGGTTTACTCCTAAACTCAAAAAGCTGTGGCTGGAAAAGAGAAAGGCGTTCAGAAGCGGAGACAGGGACTGCTACAGAGAGGCCAAGTACAGGTTCACTAAAGAAGTGGACATTGCTAAACATCAGCACTCTGAGAAGATGCAGCAGCAGATCTCAGAGAATGACTCGGCCTCTGTGTGGAAAGGTTTTAGGAATATCACAAACTACAAGCCTAAAACCCCCCACTCCACTGATGACTTGCTCTTAGCCAACACCCTTAACGACTTTTACTGCCGTTTTGACGAGCCATCAGGCAGCCTTCACACCTCCAACGGCCCCAACAATAGAGACACTTTGGACACTAATTCCCCCACCTCTCCCCCCTCCATAGAGCCATCACCACCTTCAAACCGTTCACCTACAACACCCCCCTCCTCACCCCACACAAAAGAGGATTTCACACCACCTCCTCCCACCACAACTCTTCATATTCATGAAGCAGATGTGAGGAAGCAGTTTAAGAACCTGAATGCTCGGAAAGCTCCCGGCCCAGACGGTGTGTCTCCTGCCACCCTCAGACACTGTGCAAACGAGCTGGCCCCAGTGTTTTCTGGCATTTTCAACTCCTCACTGCAGGCATGTCATGTGCCTGCCTGCTTCAAGTCCTCCACCATAATCCCTGTCCCCAAGAAACCTAGGATCACTGGACTAAATGACTACAGACCCGTGGCTCTGACATCTGTGGTCATGAAGTCTTTTGAGCGCCTAGTTCTCTCCCATCTCAGGACCCTCACGGCCCCCCTCCTGGACCCCCTGCAGTTTGCATATAGAGCCAACAGGTCTGTAGACGACGCCATCAACATGGCCCTACACTTCATCCTGCAGCATCTGGACTCCCCAGGAACCTACGCCAGGATCCTGTTTGTGGACTTCAGCTCTGCCTTCAACACCATCCTTCCAGACCATCTCCGAGACAAGCTTTCCCAGATGAATGTGCCTGATCCCATCTGCCGGTGGATCACTGACTTCCTGACGGACAGGAAGCAGCATGTGAGGCTGGGAAAGAATGTCTCGGACTCCCGGACCATCAGCACCGGCTCCCCTCAGGGCTGTGTTCTTTCTCCTCTGCTCTTCTCCCTGTACACCAACTGCTGCACCTCCACCCACCAGTCTGTCAAGCTAATCAAGTTTGCAGATGACACCACCGTTATTGGACTCATCTCGGACGGGGACGAGTCTGCCTACAGGAGGGAGGTTGAACGTCTGGTGTCCTGGTGCAGCCACAACAACCTGGTGCTGAATGCCCAGAAGACAGTGGAGATTATTGTGGACTTCAGGAAGCACACAGCCCCACTCCCCCCCATCACCTCTGTGGACTCATTCCGCTTCCTGGGTACCACCATCACCTAGGACCTGAAGTGGGAGCCCACCATCACCTCCGTCATCAAGAAAGCCCAGCAGAGGATGTACTTCCTGAGGCAGCTGAAGAAATTCAACCTGCCAACACAGACGATGATGCAGTTCTACACTGCAATCATCGAGTCCATCCTCACCTCCTCCATCACCATGTGGTACGCTGGAGCCACTATCAGGGACAAACAGAGACTGCAGCGTGTTGTGCGCTCTGCTGAGAAGGTGATTGGCTGCAGACTCCCATCTTTGCAGGACCTGTACACCTCCAGGACATTGCGGCGTGCAGCTCGGATCTCAGTTGACCCTTCTCACCCTGGACACAGTCTGTTTGACCTGCTCCCCTCAGGCAGGAGGCTCCGGTCCATTCGCACCAGAACCTCTCGCCATAAGAACAGTTTCTTCCCCTCTGCTGTTGGACACATGAACAATAACCATATGACTGTACCCGCCACTAACACATGACCCTACGCTGTGTCACTGCATCATTCCATGTTTGGCACTGATCACCACCTGCACTCATGTATATATCTTTCAACGTAGCACTCTTAATTCTTATTCTCATGTATATATCTCATGTATATCTCATGCACATATCTTTCCACGTAGCACTTTTAATTCTTTTCCCTACTTTTATTTTTTTCCATGTCTATTTAAGTGCTATTTATGACACTATGTTTGCACTGAAGCACCGCAGCAATTTCCTAATGTTGTAAACCTGCTCAACATTTGGCAATAAACCCCATTCATTCATTCATTCATTCATTCATTCATTCATTCATTCATTCATAAATGGTGAATAGCACACTTTTTTGGCATTTGTCAACACCATTAGAAAAAGGGTCAACGCCGTCAGAGAAAAATCCTGATGGTGTTGACATCTGATGGTTCTTGACAAAATACCCGATTTTCTCTCATAACACATGTTTATCTGATAGAAGCCATCTTATTTTTCATCAGTTGCTTATGGCCTCTACGATCTACCTAAATTAAGCTCTTTTTACAAAAAAACCCCCAATTAAATCTTGGATTAGTGTGACTTTGGTGTTGACGCACTATGGTTGTGACACAGAGCTTTATCAGAAATGTGTGCAATAAATGAAATTAAAATGAAAGAAATTATCACAGCAGTGACCTCATGGCATGTCTATCCAACACGAAGTGGTAAAGGGCTTCCTCAGAGTTTAAGCTGCCCACAATAATTCCTGACTTTTTTTGTACTTTTAAAAAAATCTGATGGTGTTGACAAAAACTCTGGACACGATTTTAATCACTTAAATAATATGTAAAAATAAATTTTCAATTGCATATTTTGATATTATATAAGGTATTGACTTAAATACTTAGTGACGAGAGCCATGATATTTAATTTTATATTACTTTTAATTTATTTTTCTGTATTTTAATATTATCACACGTGCTTCTGGACAATGGATTTTTAAGGTACTGGTAATGTATTGTACCATTTAAGATAAATAAATATGTATAAAAAATGCTAAATCATATTTTTGTTGTATATAAAATTTCCTTGGTTTGTCTTTTAGGCAGTTGGGTTAACACTTGTATGCATACTTTTAACCACAAAATTGGGTTTTAGCTGCCGGACATGTTTTGTCCCTTATCTCAAGAATCACTGAAATACAGAAATACATGACAATTACATTAAATGAGAGTTGAGATCCCATCACCTCACTGCCTGACCCTCAGAATATAATAAGTGATAAAAGATGTAAAGAATCATCCTGAGGGATTTTTTTTTGTACCACAACCTGGGACACAGTGGGATATCTGGGAAACTGACAGGGCCAAAACCATGACCCTCAACAACCTGGAGACAAAGGCAATTGCAACTATTAATGTTCCTTTCACAAGTTCACCTACAAACACCTTTAACTTTTACTTCCTTCAGTCAGATCTTGCTGACTTCAAGCTCTCTCCAGGTCGTCTTCCTCAAGCTGAACTAAAATGTGAGTGAAAGGTAATGGCTGTGACTGACAAGTTAACAACAGGAGACTGTTGCAGCAAAAATAAATAAAGTTGTACTGTGATTATCTTGTTTACATAATTCTAGAAAATCATAAGTGAAATTAGAATTAATGTTTTTAGAACACCTGAAGACCGTGTGTTTTTTCATTGGGTGGATGAGTGCAGCTTTCTATTCTCTTTTACATATTCTTTCTGAGACATTTCTACTATGAACACAATACTGACAGTGGTTAGACGCTGAATTACTGTTCGAGGAAACCTCTGTGTTACAAGAAAAAGGAAACCTGAAAAGAGAAGCAGAGGAGAGAGGACAGCAGAACAAATGAAAAGAAAAAAGAAGAGCAGGAGGAGATGCAAAGGTGAGGTGATGGAGGAGCGATGGCAGTGTGCAGTGGAGGTAAGTGTCACATCCCATCAGGCGACAGGACGAGTGAAAGATACAGTATTGCCTTTGCTGTGGTAGGAAATAACACACACGTGGTGACACACACTCAGGTCCAGCCGAGCTTATCCGGCGCAGCAGGGCAGCTTGGCCTCCATGCAGAGCAGCAGGCCCCGATCATTTTGGACAGTATCATTAAATGCCATGTCATTACGTGTTATGGAGTAATGCTCTCACTGCCTGCCTCTCCCACAGGATGCTGCAGCCCATCTGATAGGTATGGAGGAGTGTGCGGCTGTATGCATGTCAGCGCATGTGTTTGTGGTGAAGGCGGAGGGTAGGTGTCAGCTGTGAAAATGGGATGGATGAGCCTGAGGGATTGAATTGGCATTAAATTTTAGACGCAGAGGGAGGATTGACTTTGACTGGAGCGCAAGGGGGCTGTTAGCTTATCTTTAAGGCCGTGTTTGTCACAGCACTGAGGGCAGCTTGGTTAGACAGGCCAGGAAAGAGGCAGGGAAGCACCAAGCCGGGCGTGGGCTGAGCGATATGGATAGGTGAAGGCTCCCGGTGGGACTCGCTGCCTGAGCTGGCGAGCTGTGCTGAGGAAGGAGTGCAGGAGAGCAGCTAAATTGAAGGTTTATTTATCCAATTCGCTGTCAAGGTCGGCTTGTCGGTGAGCTGTCCTGTGTGTGTTCACAAAATGCCAAAATTCGATGAATTGTTTAAAAAAAAAAAAGGCAGCGAGCTGCACTGTAGAGGGGGGAATCAATGACCTTTGGTTGCGTCAAGCTTCAAGCTGCCAGCAGCTCTTAAGGCTGTCCTTACCGGCCATTATGGTTGCCTTTTAAAAACAAGGCAGGAAAGAGAGGAGCTGTCGAGGAGAGTTGTCCAACTCTGACACAAGCACACAAGAAGATTTAGACTGAGATTTCACACACACACACAGAAATCACCTGCACGCCAGGCCTTTCACTTTCTAAAAGAAAACGTTAAAAAAAAAAATTTAATAATGACTTTCTAATTTAACTTTAAAGTTCACTCAAAGCCTGAATCCTCTCTCCACTATCTGAAGGTTTACTTATGGATGGATGTCTGCTTAACTTTGGTTAATTTTACACAGCTGGAAAGTAGTGCTGCTTGTCACTGATAATCATCTTATGCCTATACACCTCCGTAGGTAAGACCGTTCATCCTGGTTCAGCATGGCTGAACCTTGGAAATACAGGTTGAATAGGAAAAAGAATTTTTGATGCAGAGCATTAATCAGTTTGGCTTTGGCTTGAGCTGCTGCAGCTGCTGCAGTGTAGCAGTGCTATCCTTTAGAGGGACCCCCTCGTCAAAGTTTTGGAAGGCCTCTGTCAGCGTGAAAAGAACATGACCTTTAAGATCGTATCAGCATGTTTGCTGGTGCATACACCACTGAGGAAAGGTTCAGTGCCCCATCAGAAAGAAAAGAGAATTGGTGTTTGTTTGAAAAAAGCAGTTTGTTGGCACTCAAGAGTGAGCAGCTTTAATGCCACAGGCGGAAGGAGGGAATAAAGATGAAAATAACTTTTGTGCATCCGATGATTTGTTTCCTTGATTGCTTTTTCGTCATTGAGAACTACTTCAATAAAAACCATAATGAAGCTCAATCTGTGTCCAGACAGTAATGAGCATATGTTGAGAGTAATGTGACAGTGGTCATCGGTTACCTCCTGCACCCAGTCTTCAAATTTGTGGTCTGTCGGCTTAGCCACACAGAAAACACCAACACAGACATCAACAGCTCCTCAAGCTCAGTTTAAATCATTTGTGTGCTTTGCAGATATATTCCTGCAAATACTGATTTTAGAAGCAGTGTAGGAGAACCAAAATAACAAGCTAAAAAAATTAAAATGCTTTTTAGTACTGAAGAGGACAGCAGATTATTTATGCTCCGTGGATTTATCAAAAGGTAAAATGGGACTAAATAGGAGAGCATGCTTAAAACATGACTTTGTATTGCTTTGACGTAGATCAAGGAGCACTTCATATTCATGGGAATGAGCCTAATTCCAGATGTATGTTTCCACAGTGTAACAGCAGCAGTACACAGAGAACCAAAGAAACACCTAGTCAAACTGTGCATTAGAGACTAAGCTGCATTAACATGCTGTCCCTATGGTCGCACTGCGACATGCTTTGATTACTGAAAGTGCAGCACTAGTTTCCCTTCAGTTGTTCACAATGGCAAGTCTCTGGATGTAATGGTTCCTTTTTTCCTTCCGAGTTGCATACATTTCCCTCAAGCATACTGTGATTACAGTTTCTGCTTTCCTTTGGCATTCTCTTTCTTTCCTCTGTCACAGTTAGAAGAGATCACACAATCTCCACTTTTCCCGGGATTTTCCACAATTTTCCAGGGATAAATATCCCAGGGCAGAAATGCATCCTATCTGTTATTTGGTCAATTCAGCATTTTCAAGAGAGAGGCAGGAAAAATAAAATAAATTAATACTTTTCACGAGGTCTGCAACTCCAAAACAATTATGCAGTCTAAATCCTCATCACATCCTTGTTATTGCACCACTAACATTTGCCACAGGATACTAGTTTGAGGGGGTTTTTCTTATTGTGTGATCCTGAGAACAGAATGAGAAAACTTAGACAACGGAAAAAAAAGACAAAACAAAGTTGTTAATGAGGAAGAAAATTGCACCTCATTGGCACTGCAGTTTTCATGTTTATCATTAATCAGACATTAAACATAGTTTTTTCTTTACTGCTGACCATTATAGTATATATATTTAAGCTGAGATCAGGGGTCTGGGCTTAGTCACTCAGCAGGGACTCTGAGGGGAGCGTGTGTGTGTGAGGTGGTTCAGTATGTGGCTGAATGCCTCGTAGGTGAGACTTCTGATGTCCAACTGGGAGGAGACACGGGACTGACCAGCATACACAGGAGAGCTTAAGTCTTTGTCCTGGTTAAGGAACATCTCAGTGTCTCCCCAGAATAGCTGGAGGAGGTGGTTGGGAGAGGGAGGTCTGGACATCTGCTTATTAGGTTGCTGTTGAGACTTGGATAAAAGGTAAATAATGAATGACTTACTATAAATCCTTATAAAGACATCAGTTTCTCTCTACATGTAGTTGGCAAGTGAAAAGTCTCTTTTTTCTCAGTACGTCAACAGATTCCTTATATGAGCAGCAGATTCAAACCCAGAACCTTCCTACTGTGAGGCCACATCACTAACCACGCATGTAGGAACAAGAAGTTCAGACTGTGCATATACTCAGAATAATCACATTGTGCAGCTCACACTGAGACTGCAGCATAAATCATATGGTGAGATGCAGAAATTATGCAAAATGTATAGATTTAAAAAGTAGTCTTCTAGTAAAAACAGTTTGTGGATCTTGTCCCTAGAGGGAGTTGTGTGTGGAGTAAGCTGGTGTGCGACAGCTCAAAAGCTGACCTGTGTAAAAGACAAAAACCACTGTAAATAAAGACTCAAGTGTCAAGTTTTGCAAAGTTGTGTCCTTATATCACTGTGGTGCAGAAACCCGAGCTGTGGTACGACAACCAGCTAGAGGCGCTTGTCACAGCGGGGTACGCTGGTGTGTTTTGTTGATTGGACCCAGAAGCAGACACTGAGGAGACGAGTTGATGTTTGAACAAAAGGCGATCCTTTAGTGGGATGATGGCACGTGAAAAAAACATGGAAACTCAAAAAATTAAGAAAAATATGAAACACTCTGACTAAAATAGATGACCTGACAATGACACACTGAAAACAGAGGACTTAAATACACAGGATCTGATTTGGGGAAGTGGTAACACATGGGGAAAGCAGCTGACAGACATGAACATAATGACAGGACAGGGGAAGTGAAACTAAATACAATGACAAAGGCACAGTAGACTCCTCCAAAATAAAACAGGAAACATGGAGACGTAGACATGACACAAACTTGACAACAAGAACCACACAGACATGAAACATGACAGGCAGATGCACGAAGCAGAGAGAGTTAGTATAGGGGAAGATGACAAAAGGAACTAAGAAAAAAAAGGACTAAACAGCAATCTAGAAACTAACTAGATGAGCTAAACTGGAACACAAATAAATACAAAAGGTGGTTGTCCATGTGTATTTCGTCCTCTGTTCTCTGCTGTCTGTTGTTGGTCCATCTGCTTACTTTCCCTCATGTTTCTCAGGTCTCTCATCCCCAGTTCCAGGTTTTTGTATTGTTTTTTTTCTTTGTACCTAGTGTTTTGTGTTTTATCTTCCCCAGTTTAGGGGACACATTTTCCCACAGGGCCTGGTGACTATGGATCCTGTACCACACCCGCAGTTGTAACAGTTGAAGCAGAAGTGCTGGAGATGCAGGTGATTGGGACACTTCTGCTGCGACTGCACTCTGAGGTCAGTCAGCTGTTCTGTATACACCAGGCTATGGTGGATCCCTGATTTGGCTGGGGGCACTGTTGGGGCAGAGTGGGTGGAGGTCAGGTAGGTGAATGGTGACATTCACAGATATCCAATTGTCCCAGTGTAAATAAAATATAAGAGCAAAACATATAAACTGAAGGCTACAGTTACCTACTCCTGATACACTCCCTAATTCTGGGAATGGATTGGCCCAGGTCCAGCAGGTTTCTGATCATCTCCCGAGTTGCCATCCTGAAAGAGATACTCACTTACCTGGGCACATTGTTAACGTCTAACACACTAAAAGAACTGTATGAATTATTGGGCATTAATTGGGCATCTGCTCAGACCACAGTGTACCACCCCCAGAGTGACGGGCTGATGGAGCGGCTAAATAAGAGTTTAAAATCCATGATTCATAATTTCATTCATGAGGATGAACGCAACTGGGTCACTGGTTACACCGTCTGTTGTTTGCAGTGTGGGAGGTGTCCCAGGAACACTGGAATTCTCTCCTTTTGTGTTTTGCAGATGTGGCCCTGGTTTACCACTCTCACAAAGCACCAGGGATTGAAACACACCAAAGCCCGATGATGTGTTCATGGCCCTACACATTACCTGAACATAAGAGATTAATTATTCAGAAGGACTTGCCTGAAATGCTAAAGATGGGAGTATTGGGAGAGTCACACATTTCATGGTGTAGCCCATAGTTCTTGTGGCAAAGAAAGATGGGTTTATATGGTTTTGTGTTGACTACCACAATGAAGTGTCACAGTTTGATGCTTATCCCATGCTCCACATCGACAAGCGCCTGGACCAGTTAGGCAGCATTCTCCAGTCCCCATCTGTTTTGACTTCTGCTTGGGAGCAATAAAGAAGTGTGACATTGGGTGGAAAAAGACTGTTTTTAAAGTGTGGAACCAGACCATTGCTATTCCCTAAATTATATATTGAATATATAGATGTAAAACTGCAGTGAACCCACTGTCCGTATCTTGTCTTGTATTGGTGGCTTAAAACCAGCATCATGGGCAGGCCACCTTAAAAATTTTATCTATTTTTGTAGTTTGTAATCATTGACCACTTTCACCCACATTTGTTCCATTCTCTGAACTATTTCTGTGGAATTTCTACAGGAAGTGACAAGAATAAGTATAGTAATTTTGGAAGGATATTCATTTGACTGATCCTGTTTACCAATTCCTGAATGTTATTATTCATTTCAGCACCAAATTCCTCCATTTGATTTCTAAGGTCGTCTTGAAGATCTGTGATTCTAATCAGTCTCTCCTCAATTCGGTGCAGAGTGTCACCATGCCTGCAGACACTACTTCACTCACGGCTTCCCAGACTAACGCCAAGTTTTTGCTTTCATTGTAAACGCCATCTTGGCTTTGAGTCGTGACACTTCTTTTGTATTTTCCTGCTTTAGCATTATTTTACATGGCAGTGGAAAAGTTGACCAGAATGTGTGGAAAAGAAAAATATATGTTGTAAATAAACACTCGAGTGTCTTGTAATGCTGTGTTTAGGTGCGTCCTTTTATCACTTTGAGGTATGCTCAATAGAAAAAAGGAAAGAAACTCAGTAGAACAAGATAGAATATGTGTTTGAAAGAGAGGGAGACAGGTGTGATCATGAGCATGCAAGTAGCAGAGTTAATGTAAATAAATACCCACCATCCAAAAAAAAGGCAGTGCTCAAGAGAGGTCAAGAAAAGAGTCCAAGCAGTGTTGAGTGGGTGAAGACGAGTGTCAGATGTGGTTTATGATAGAAGGCAAGCCACAAGAGTGAAAGGGAAGCCTTACAAGATGGTTTGTAGACGGTGGGGTCTAAGCTGGAGTGAGCAGGATCGGCAAGAAATGAGTCCATCAGAGGGACAGCTTAGAGTCAGAGAGGCTGAGATGATTTGGAAGTGTGCAGAGGAGGGAGATTGGATATACTGGACAAAGGATGATGAAGATGGAGCATCCAAGCAAGAGGAAAGGAGGAAGACCTCAGAGAAAATACATGGATAGTGAAGGTGTGTGTGACAGAGGAGGATGTTAGGGTTAGGGTGAGATGGAAGCAGATGATGTTTGTTGTAGTGCACCCCAAAAGCCAGAAAGAAGAATGAGGAAACAACTGACTGAGCAGATTTAACTCAGAAAGCAACATCAGTGGATGGATGTGATGTGATAACCAACAAAAAAGGGAAAACAGCTCTAGGGTTAGAGTCTATGTAATCAGTTGGATACATGCTACGAATGTTTTACTGATGTTTGGATGAACAGTGAAACAATGATGATTTATAGTTTGTGATATTTATCTGAGTGCATATGATGGACTATTTGTATTTATAGTCCTCCACAATTTCCACATTGACCCCCTGGATTGAAACAGGGGTCAAGGATTTCCTGTCCACAATCAATTCCTTGGGCTTTCCCACAATGAGCTGCAGTTGATTCTCCTTGCACCACATGACAAAGGATCAACCACAGCCCGGTACTTTGACTCATCACCCTCACCGATGTATCCAGCCACCGCAGAGTCATCAGAAAACTTCTGAAGATGGCAGGTCTCTGTGCAGTGGCTGAAGTCTGTTGTGTAGATGGTGAAGAGGAAAGGGCAGAGGATGGTCCCCTGTGGTGCCCCTGTGTTGTTCAAGGTGCACATATTGTGGTCTTCCTGTCACGTAATCAATAATCCAGGACACAAGAGTGGCATCCACCTGCATTGCTGTCAGGTTATCACCCAGCAGGGTTGGCCTAAAAGGTTGAATTTTGCAGACTCAGACTCAACATGAACAATTTATGAAAGAAAGCTGGGGGGTCGCAGGTGTTTGGCGACCGTGGTTCAGGGGGTTGGGAAGCTCATCTTGTAACCGGAAGGTTTCGATCGGTTGGATCCCCAGCTCTGTCTGTCTCAGTCGTTGTGTCCTTGGGCAAAACACTTCACCTACCGCCTACTGGTGATGGTCAGAGGGGCCGATGGCGCGATATGGCAGCCTCGCTTCTGTCAGTCTGCCCCAGGGAAGCTGTGGCTACAACTGTAGCTGCCTCCACCAGTGTGTGAATGTGAGAGTGAATGAATAGTGGAATTGTAAAGTGCTATGAGGGTCTCGAAAAGCGCTATATAAATGCAATCCATATAAATGCATTGCATTACTCACCCCGTCTGGTCCAGCAGGCTTGCCTGAGTGGAGTCTTCTCATTTGTCACTGAACCTGGTCATGTGTGAACATGTTGGTTGGGAGAGGGGTGTCAGGACTTTTACAGGAGACTATGGTGCAATATGGATGAGGAGGGAGAGAGAGCTGTTTGTGGATTGCAGGCTGACTACAGGTAAGTATCTAGTCTCTGATATTGCCCTTTAATACGTGAACCATTCACACCTCCTCTCTATTGCCTGCTTCGAAGGCCTTCTTTTTGTCATTGAGGAGTGCTTTGATGTCCTTGGTCACCCACGGCTTGCTATTTGGGTAACAATGGACAGTCAGCATGGGCAATGGAGTTGGTACAGAAGGTTATGTAGTCAGTGAGGTAAGGAGCCTAAAATAATACAGGAGTGTAGCACTTCATATGTAAATGTGCAATATTGAAGTTTTTACTTTTCCATATTTACATCAGAATCTTGTTCCCTGCATCTTTAATTGATTTCAGTATACTGGAATGTTTTATGTAAACTGTGGCTGTTTACTACAGTAGCTCAATTAATGGCTAATTCACTAAACAAGCAAAGTATACATGAATTTGCCTGTTTCTTTAAATGCCACAGAAAAATTAATTGAAACTATGACTTTTCCTCCTGATATGTTCCACAGCACGTCTCTGCTTAAACCAAGCTGCTCATCACAGAAAGGGAAGACTTCCATAAATGTTTAATGACACTGGGTACACCGATGCTTTGAAAATGTGCTTCTTTTTTAATTTCCTTCTCCTTCTTTCTTTGTTAGCTCTCCCTATGCTAATGTCTGATAATGTCTCACAGCGAGGCCTGAAGCGAGATGAACCAGTTATGATATTGTGCTTTTACTAATGTGCTGGTGGTAAGGGAGCAAATGATAGTTCTTTTATTCCAGCCTTTGATTTGATGAGTTTCTCTTCTTGCATCACATGCTAATACCTTTATATTAACAGTTGTACAACTTAGCCTGTGCATGTGTGTAGTTATTTAATAAAGGTCAAAATAAGTCAGAAAAAAGGGTGTCGAAAGAAACTCTTTGTTCACTTAAAAAATAACAGAATAATGACCAAGAATGAGAAAACTAGATGCGCCCCATTATAGTCTTCATGGCTGACCATGAAACCTACAGTTCCTAAAATTTAGGCTATAGCTTCATCACCTCCATACCCTCCCCCTGAAGTGGACCTGTTTGTTCTTTTATTCTGATACCTCAGAGTTCATATCTCCACCTCCACTGCAGCCAATTTGTATTTTTTCTAAAGGTGACCTCAGCTCATTTCAGCTCCACAGTTTTATTCTTATATTGTTCTGAGTAGCTTTGCATGACTCCCACCTCAAAACAATCGTATTTTATTTTATCCCGATGCTTGGTGCAGGCCCTCGCTTAGAAACAAGCCATTTTAGCAGCTCTCCCTTGAAGAAAACATTCTTCTAATTGGCTGCCCTTCATAAACAGAAAGTTTGACCACGAGGTGGGTGCACCTTCTGTGCCTGAAAGGACCACACAAGAATATTCCATCTCTGTGACATCATAATGACCCCAGAGTAGAAAAAAATGATCAGGAATTCTTGCTCTATGATCAGATAAATTCAATTTTTATTGAACCAAACACTTTTGAAAGAAGGCTGCTAACTCATGGGATGAACCAGTGTTGTGGCTAAACATAAGAGACAACTTGGCAAAGAATCTGTTTTAAATTATATCTTTAGACTTTTTGTTCCCAGCAGCCTGTCACAAGACACTTCATTTGTTCCCATTTCTTGAGCTGATTGTATGAAAAATACCAACAATAACAGAGCTGGAATACATAAAATGGGATTTTTGTACCAACAAGGGGATTTCCAAAAAGCTGTTAACTGTAAAGTCAGCATATATCAACATGGTGTGCAGTGTGTCCTTAAAAATTCTGAGGAAACCAGAGAAGAAGTTTGAGTCCTAAAATACTATATACAGCAGATGAACATTAACTGAAATTTGTCTTCTCAAGGAAAAAAAAATCCAACAAAGAACTAATACACAGGGGTTAAAGTGGGTTGGAATGATCCAGACCATGTTCTAGCATCTTCATTAGATGAATAATTACATCTAAAATAATATTTTACTGTGTTTACACTATTGAAGAGAAAACGTCAACAGTCAGATGATCTGTTATGAGCAATGCCTGGTGGCAATGAGAAGGAAGAAGCCCAGACCTCCAACAGCCCCAGATCAGGGAGGCACAGCTATCTGCCATTGCTTTTTCTGGTTTGTTGTCATGTTTCTGGTGCCATGAAAGTGGTCATTCCACATGTTTCTGTAAGTATGTCTGTGTGTGGTGAAACCTGGAAGAGGAGGGGTGACTTTAATCCTCAACTTTTCACCCCCAAGGTAAGACTGAGAAGATGAGAGAGGAATTTAGCCAGTCCTGTGTGTGTGTGAGTGTGTGAGTTGGCCATAGAGAATGAATGGGTTCAATGCTGCAGCTGGACAGAAAAATCAATGCTTCATATGAAGAGGCTGCGGGGGTTAGGCCTCCGTGTTCATGTCAACAAGGCTATTGGTTTTCTTAATACTCCAAAGTTGGCATTTCCCCGCTTCGGGAGGGCCGGTGAGGTGACTTGTGTGGTCAAAGCTTAACAAAGGGATCCTGCCTTCTAGCCTTTGCTCTACTGCTCGGCAGAGGGAGGCTGAGCCAGGATTAATTACCAAGTGTGCCAGCTGGATATTTGTTGTTTTTGCTCATTGTCATATTGTCCCAATACTGTTGAAGGCAGGCTAATACTGTTAGATCAAGCAAGCTGGTTCAGTGTAACGCTGAAGGAATGTCCATCAGAAATGCTTTCACAAAATAATCAGTGACTATAATATCATACTCCTACTGTATCAGTATTTAAGAGAACAAACTCAAAGGAAGGAGCCATTAAAGGATCAGAATTTTACCTGAAAGATTGTTTTTATTAATTAACTTGCTGATAAGTTTTCAGTGAAACAATTAATTACGTAGGTCCACGTGAATTCATTTACTAAGAGATAACTGCAGAAAAAAAACACTTGTTTTGAGTGTTTTTGTTTCCTCTCATCTCCATGTCAGAATTAAACTGAGTCACTTCTTAATTGCATTTTGTGTTCATGTATTATTTTATTTTATGCAAAGGGCAGATAGATGTGCTAAGCAGAAAAAAAAAAACAGCCTGATGCTGCAATTGCAAAAAAATGTGACAATAGGAGTGGAAAGTTCTGCTGGTGATTCGTTACCAACATGGTAATTAATAAACAGGCACAGTGCATGAAGAAATGAGAAATATAAACAGTGAGATTTCCCCCTATGTGGCATTTCAGATGATGACAGGCAGCTGTTTGCTTCTGAATAGATGCAAACTGTATTCCGTTACCCTATATTTATATTAGATACATGATACCACTTTTTTATGTCCGATACCGTATCATAAATTTGGATATCTGCCGATACCGATATGAATCCGATATAATGTTTTTTAATCAATAAAACTGTTTTTTAATATCTTGCTGCATTTTGTATAAGTTCATACTCAAGTTTAAACAACAACAACACTAAAGCTATTCTGTTATACCTGTATGCAAAATTGCATAGTTCAGCAATACTGACCAATCTAATAAACTTAAACCTACACCATCCTTCCTATTCTGGTATTAGACTTAATAGTTACTATATACAGTAATGGACTTCTATTCATTTTACATCAAATTAAAACTTTGGGTGTCAGATAATTATTTATTAAAAGCTAGACATTTTAAATGAGAATAAGAAAGGAAAGTATGTCTTTGTGCTCCCTTTTCCCTGTTAATGCCCTATCGGCCCCCCTGACTAAACTTTGCTAGATCCGCCCCTGCACAGTTACCAGCCATCAGCTACATAGAAAAAGATCCTGGTGTAGAAAGTAATATTAAATAAATTCTAACAACAGCTTATCAAGTTTAAACGTGCTGCTGTTGTTTATCCGCTGGTTTCCTCTTTCTGGTGCAAAGTGGGCAAAAACAAACAAGAGAGATGGACTCACGACAGAAAAGCCGATCAGCTGATCATTGATCAGTTTCATGATTGAAGTAGCAGCAAGAGAGGGAGAGAGAGAAGAGGCAGTCGCTCCATATATCGGTTGTTAAGCTTAAGGTGGGAATGCTTTACAAACATTCAGAGATGGACTTACACACTTGCTTTACTTCTCTCGGGGATAACTTTGTCGAAAATGAAATGCCGGGTTGGTAGCGAAGCTCCAAATGCTCAACCAGACCACCGACAGGTCTCACACGCCACTCTATCACGTGATGCATACACTGAAAAAAATGGTTTTTTGGCCCTGTAATTATTATTTCAATTAGCTATATAAATTTTACAAAAAAAATACAAATTCAGTGCTATTACTTTAAAATAGCAGTTTTTCTTGTAGTGCATTACTTGAGGATTGTTTGTAATTATGTGTCCTCAGTTTTGTATGTAAATTGAATCATTTGATCCAAGTAATATTCACTAAACCAATTCATTGGCTTAATTAGTTGATATTTCCAAGTAAAATGTAATGGAGTGACATCAGTGAATATGGCCACCTTCTCTGCATTCGGAGCATGACGTCAAAGCCCCTCCCCACATTTGAGCGGTCTTTCTTCAGACATACCATGGTCCAGATTTCGACGGTTGGCAGACTTGACGGAAACGGGAAGAAGTAGAACCATGAATGTAAGTTTTAAGCAGAACAAACTTTGTATGTTCCTGTTGGCTCACCTACTTAAGTCCGTTTCTCCGCACTGAAAGAAGCTGCGCTAGCAAATAGTGTATTTTCCTGCTAGACTTGCTGACTAACTTTCCTGGCAGGAGGTATGTCCAGAATTTCCCAAAGCACTTTACAGCTTAGATGGCCACCTAAACAACACACGCCTGCTGCCTTAACTAACGTCTTTGTGAATAAAACGACCACAGTCCAGTTTAAAATAATTGCTGCACAGCTGCCATGAGGTGTATTTTGAAAAATAACAAAACAAAAAACGATATACGCACTCGATTTCACTCAAGTCTTCATATTGACCTGTTTTAAATTTGCCACCGAACTAACCGTAAAAAGATTTTAAAAAAATCAGTGTGCATCCTTGAGTTACTAGAAATTAGTTGAAAAGCATATAGATAACCTTTTTTTTTTTTTTTTTTTTTACAGAACATAGGACCTTCTGACTGCTAGTTTAAACTCCACAAGGTAAGATCAAATTAGTAACGATTAGGTTTAACTTGTCACATAATTTGTCTGTTTAAGGTGCCACAACATGAGATGGATGTGCAAGATATGTAGCTTTGAGTCAGAGAAGAGGTTGGGATTGTTAAAACACTACAGACTAAAGCATGGAAATGGTGGTCGCAGCCAGTCGTTCCCTTGTCTTCACACTGATTGCCCTTGCTCGTTTAAAACATTTAATGCCCTTAAGACCCATTTGTCTCGACACCATGTGAAGATGGTCACACAAAGTGGACCTCTTTCATTTACTTGTCTACTTTGCTGCTCTGTTTTTTTTTTAATTCAGAGAAGCAGTATTTTGAGCATCTTAACAACCACTTAAGGAAGTTTGAAGTAGTTGCATGTGTCTTCAAAAACTGCAACTTCAGTACAAATATTTATTCCACCTTTGCTACACATAGACACAGAAAACACCAGTCACACACCCTTGAGGATTTTAAAACTGAAGTATTAAAAAGCAAACCTAATGAACCCATGTTTGCTCAGGATGAGACCTGTGTGGAAGAGAGCTTAGAGCTTTGGGATGGGGAACCACAGGAGTTGTCTCAAGATATAAAAGAGAAATTTGGCCATCTATTTTTAAAGTTAGAAAGCATGTTCAATGTCCCAAACAAATGCATTGATGAAATAGTAGATGAGCTTCAGTTTATATCCACCTCTGCATCTGGTCCACTTTTAAGAGATGTGGTGGTGTCCACCTTGAAAAGCCATAACTGTGATCTGGATCCAGCCATTATCTCAGATTTAGTGAAAAATATTTGTGAGACACACCCTATAAGTACTGCCTTGGGGACAGGTGGCCCTTTCACTACTTATTACAAGAGAAGAGAATTTATGAAGAAGCATTTTTCAGTTGTTGAACCAGAAGAACACATACTTGATAAAAAAAAAAAGGGCAAAACCTTCCAGTATGTCCCAATATTGCCCTCCTTGGTGCAGGTCCTAAGTAAGTCGTTTCAAGAAAACACATTTGAAGGTGAAAAAAAAACTGAAAATGACTTTAAGTACCAGACATTTCGTGATGGATCTCACTATCAAAACAACAAGTTTTTCTCTGTAGAGGAGAACAGAGTGAGTCTCATCCTGTACGTTGATGACTTTGAGGTATGTAATCCTCTTGGGACATCTCGAAAAAAGCACAAAGTCACAGCTGTCTTTTGGGTGTTGGGAAACATTCCGGTGCAGTTACGTTCCACATTGACATCAATCTACCTTGCAATTCTGTGTAAGGCTGAAGACACCAAGCAGTTTGGATTCCAGCGAGTTTTAGAGCCACTGTTAACAGATATCCAAAGCTTGGAGAAAGATGGTCTTTTTGTTCCAGCGTTAGGGAAAGCCATTAAAGGGACTGTGGTCAGTGTGGTGGCAGATAATTTGGGGGCGCACTCTGTGGCAGGATTTGTCGAAAGCTTTGCAGGGTCATACATCTGCCGGTTTTGTGTTGGGGAGTGATCCAAGTTTCAGTCCAATGAAGTGAGATCTGGGTCTTTTCATCAAAGAACCAAAGATCAACATACACTGCATGTACAGACAGCTGTGTCTAGTCCAGATCACCCTCATTGTTATGGTGTAAAAAAACAGTGTGCATTGTCAGAAAAACTTGAGCATTTTCATGTTACATCTGGTTACCCTCCAGATGTTTTACATGATCTGCTGGAGGGCATTGTTCCAGTGGAACTGGCTTTGGCATTTGATAACTTGATCAAGAAAAAATATTTTTCTCTCATGGAACTGAATGATGCCATTTCCAATTTCCCATACAAGTGGAGTGATAAAACAAATCGCCCTCATCTCATTCCTGCTAACTTTTCGACTCGAAAATCAGTAGGGGGCAACGCACATGAAAATTGGTGCTTATTACGTCTTTTGCCTCTGATTATAGGTTTAAAAGTACCCCAACAAGAGCCTGTATGGCAGATGCTGATGACACTGAAAGACATTGTGGACCTTGTCATGTCTCGAGCCCATACTGAAGAAAGCATTTGCTATCTTGACAGCATCATTTCAGAACACCGAAGCAGATTCCTTGATGTTTTCCCCCAACATAAGCTCATTCCCAAGCACCATTTCCTTGAGCACTATCCTCAGCTCATTCGGGAATTTAGCCCCCTAGCTGCCCTCTGGACAATGAGATTCGAGGCCAAACACAGCTTTTTCAAGAAGGTAGTCAGACACACTGGTTGTTTCAGGAATATTTTGCTGTCTCTTGCAAATAAGCACCAGCTCATGGTTGCATATCATCAATCACATTCTGTCAAACCATCACTTGCAGTCACAAAAACAACAGAGGTCTCTTTAGATGTGCTTAAAGATGATCTAAAAGACCTGGTGAAATGCAGATTCCCTGCTGTTACAGCTGTGCATGTTGCCAATAATGTGTGCAGTTTAGGCACCAACTATGCAGTGGGAATGTTGTTGTGTTGTGGTTCCACTGCAGGACTGCCTGACTTTTCTGAAGTGTTACAGATAATGGTGATTTGTAACAAACTGACTTTTTTCGTGAGACAACAAAGTACATGGTACAATGAACATCTGAGGAGTTATGAGCTGGAGAACACAGGGAGTGTGCAGTTACTTGAGCAAAGAGAGCTTAAAGATTTTTATCCTTTGGCTTCATACACTCTTGCAGGAAGACGCCTGACAACTTTAAAGCACCACATTTGCCTATCCTTTTGAAATGTGAGGAGAGAAGCTTGTGAATAAATGTCTGTATTTCTCATCTGTTGTTGCAGCTTCTTCCTGTTCATATGGCACCCTCAGCGAAACTGCGGATAATTTTTGGGGAGGATGATGTCCACAAACTACTTTTACCTGCAGGCATCCCAAGCACACTTCAGGACCTCAATGATGTTCTTCGAGAGACATTTGATATTACAGGACCATTCACTGTTATGTACCAGGACATGGATTTCGATGGTCAGTTCTTCACTTTGACCTCGATTGAGGAAGTACAAGATAAAGCTAACCTCAAAGTAGTAAAAACTGAACCAGTAATCTTAAGTCTCACTACTGTGGACATGTCAGAAGTTGAATCTCCAGTTCCACTATCTACAGAAGCAAGCTCCTCCTCATCTGTATGCGACACAATCCTGTTGTCCTCCCCAGATGAGAGTGGACCATCCTACAGGTCTAAGCCATGGCCATTTAAGTTTGAAATACCAGACTTCTCTTATGATATAGACCTTGCACTGGAAGCAGGAAAGCAAGCTTGTGAAAATGATGGCACACTTTTGAACAACCCAAGCGTAACTAGTAGCATTCTTGAGAAGCTTGCAGAGACTATATTTGGCTTCACAGCATATCCAACTGGTGTCCAGATTTTAGCTGTTGCTGAAGCCTTGGTAGCAAAATACCCATGCCTCAAAGAGCCAGGGTCTTTTAATGGCCTATATGGTTGGCAACGGAGGATAAAGTATAAAATGGGCAACTACAGGGCAAAGTTAAGAGGTCGCCAATTAGCCATTCCAGAGCTCGAGGTGAACACACTGAAGAGATGATGCTCCAGTGAAGAGGGTTCACTTAAAGGCTTTAAAAGGGCCAAAAAAGCTGAAGTCAACTATCTGCCACCACTGCCATTCGGTGAGACTGAGGAAACCTTAGCGATGGAGAGACTAGATTTGCTGAAGGAAATGAAGAAGAAGAACAATGAGAGGGCAATTAATGAGAAAATGGAGAAGTCTTTCGCTATGAGAAGAAAAGAGGTTGTCAAGGATTGCCCCGCAATCCAAGACCTCTTAGAGAGGTGGCCTTCTCTGTTCTGTGAAAATCAGGTAAATCCAGTTCTTGTTCATGCAGCAACTAAGTGTATATGAGATCTCGTGAGTCATCTTTGATATGATTTTGTGTTTTATCTCTCATTTCAGATCAAAGAGGAGTTTAAGCGAATAACCACAATTCATCTGGAGCGAACGTTTTTGTCCAGATTGGACAGGTACACCACCAAACTCCTGGAGATATTTCGAAGGAAGGGCGGGACTGCAGGGACCAAAATAAAACCAATGTTGGACTCACTGAATAAGGTAAAATTTTAAATTATTTTAATTACATAATCTAATGGAAAAGATGAGGTCATACACACTGAGAATGTATCACTCTTATTTAAAGGACAAGTTTGTTATTTTAAACTTAAAGCTTTGTTTTCAGATTGTTTATGATGAAATCGAACGATTTTGACTGAAATTTGGACACATGCTGCTGGCCCAAGCTTTTTTGGTTTCTGTGGTAGCACACCCCCACCTCCACAATGGCTTCATACAAAGACGTGAAACTCACCGAGTGGTCAGGGGTGTTCACTGATAGGTTCACACACAAATCGTTGCAAAAATGCTTTCCAACAGGTGTTTTACCATTTGTTGTAAAACTGGACCTATTTTTTTTCAAACGCCTTACACCTGTACATTCTTCCGCCGAGAGCTTGAATAATAGAATAGAATATTGGCGGACTAATACCGTACATCACAGCACATCTAATACAAGTCAATGTAGTTGGACAAAAACTACAATAAAAACCAGTTGGAAAGTATCTTTTGCAGCGATTTTTGTGTGAACATATCAGTGAACACTCCTGACCACTCGGTGAGTTTCACGTCTTTGTAAACGACAGTTTTATGCGTTTTAGGAAGGATTGTTCCAGTGCACCTATGAAGCCATTGTGGGGGTGGGGGTGTGCTACCACAGAAACCAAAAAAGCTCGGGCCAGCAGCATGTGTCCAAATTTCAATCAAAATCA
The DNA here is from genome assembly GCF_963969265.1 of Rhamphochromis sp. 'chilingali'. Taxonomy (NCBI): domain Eukaryota; kingdom Metazoa; phylum Chordata; class Actinopteri; order Cichliformes; family Cichlidae; genus Rhamphochromis; species Rhamphochromis sp. 'chilingali'. The sequence continues at coordinate 43,108,215 of NC_137933.1, read as the reverse complement.
TTCGATTTCATCATAAACAATCTGAAAACAAAGCTTTAAGTTTAAAATAACAAACTTGTCCTTTATCTGATCAGTGTCTGTGTTGGCTGAAACTGTTCTCCTGATCCTGACACTGTGGCCACAATTAACAATTTATGCACATGATTGTCTCTACAAGTGTATACAAACCTGTCATCTCTCCCTTAATATGCGCTCAAAAGCAGAGAAATTTACAGAATTTTCAAAGTGACCCTCTGAGTGCAGCGAGATCCCTTCCTGCTGCCCATAGACTCCAATACATTTATTTCCCAAAATATTACTCTTGTGTGTGGGAATTCCTGTCCTTGACTGGTTAATATTGTGATAGGAGGTACTGATATGTTGCAAAAAATTCATTTGCATGTCCAGTGATGAGGCAGAAAACTTTCCTCACTGGGCAGAGACAGTTTCTGGACCCACAGATCATGACATGCACTGTACTCTTGTCTTAACACACATTGTTGAGAAATTCATGTTAAGTTGTACACTTCACAACGTTAGAATGTAGCTGCAGGCTTACATTCTCCATGAGTAACTTTCTGTTTACATCTGTATGTGCTGTTACATATATTATGTTACATATGTTATGTTGTGTATTTTCTGCAATAAATTTTCTTTTTGGGTTTAATAGCATCATGTCGATGGCAGAAGGGACATTATCATTCGTTGCTTAGTTGAGTATCTTGGAGAGAGTGGAGAGGAGCTGATCAAAGACCATCAGGTATCTGATGATTATAATGACTGTATTAAAATTGTCTAACCTTATAATCTGGTCTTCACTTGTGATGATATATTGAAGGTCAAAGATTCTCTACACTCGTGATGTTTTTTAAAAAAGACTCAAGATTAATATTTTCAATCAGGCTTTTAACTAATTTCTTAAATCTTTATGCTCTTACCCTTTATTTTTTAAATCATATTTAATCTTTATCTTATCTGCCTTAAACTTTAACTTGCCTTTTGTCTGGTTTTTTTCTGACTTTTTAACGATCACTTATTAACTTTATTTTATGAGCAAAAGAGTATTTAATTTGATTATACCTTTATAACCTATTTTAATGATTTAATGGTTCTGGTCTACCAACAAGCGTGCCGTCCCATGGACAGCTCCAGGCTGGATGGCCCCCAAAAGTGATTTTCTTTGTCTCAGGGTCAGCCTCTGTGAAGCACGTTCTGTAACTTTACGTATGAAAAGTGCCATATGAATATTGTTTGATTTGAGTATACTAAATTGAGTATACCTCTTTTTTTTATTTTTACATTTTATTTTTCTCTTAACCTTTTCTTTTACTTGGAATCTATTCTAGTTATTTCTAATTGTGGTTTGTTTGTTTTTACAGGAGGACGTCAGCCAAGAAGCATTGAAAGAGGACTGCAGTAATCACATGATGAAGATCATCGTAATCCATCCCAATGTGGCACAGGAAAACCAAGATCCTGTGAACGTGTCGGTCATCATTGAGGGGACAGAAATTCTGGAGGACTGCGGAAGTGTGACAAACGCTTGCCTCCTGCTCATGGGTGTCATCTATGCTGTCAACTTAAGTTACCCACTGAAACTGAAATATACATTTGAGGTATTTCAGAAGCTGTTTCTTGAGCTTGACATCCTTAAAATGTCACCAAAGGTCCAGTCTCTCCACAAGAAACTTTTAGCGTGAGTGTTCCAGTGTTATTTGTGCTTTTGTCCAGCACAATTAATTTGTTTGCATTTTGTCTGTTTTCTGACAGTAATTTCAAATGTTCAAAGTTCTTTCTGTCCTGAACGTTCTGAGAATGTCTGCAAAGGTAGTGATTGCAACTGTTAATGGACAGAGTTGATGTATGTGTTCTGAAAGTTGATTAGAAGAAAGGGGACAGTGCACACTGAGTTTTTGAATAGCATGTTTTGTTTTGTTTTTTGTATATGTGTATATGCTCTGTTTTGAAATTTGCAATCAAGAAGTTCTAAGGCCATGTTTTTTGTGGTTATAATGTTATGTAGATATTTTAAATATATCTATGTCATTTCAACTGTGAAATAAAAGTGTCTCTTAAGCTGCAAATATTTTTTTTGGAAAATATTGATTTATTATCTAATAGAATAATAAGAATATTTATTCAATTCGATATTAACTAGTACATTCATAATAAATATTACTTAATAATTACGTAGAATATAACAAAGAAAAGATGAGTAAGAAACACAAAGAAATATCAGCAATGTTCACTTGGGTTTTGTAATTGGATGCAATGGTATTCTGAGTAAAAGTTACAACCTATAGATGAGTATTGCCAGTGCAATTTGCTTGTGTATTTCACATAAAAAATAGATGGTTCTAGTAAGTAAATATTACTTAGAAATAGCCCGAGTAAAGATTACAAGCACTTTCTGTGTGGAAAAAGTTGCCTAGCTTTTTTTAAGTAAATGTCACTCCAATTTTTTTTCAGTGTACTGCTCCGACGTGCTGAGGTTATGAGGCGAGTTACGGCATGTTGGGGTTACAGTGCCGAGTGGGTAAATGCCCACCATCTCCAAACACTCCTAAACATCATATTGATTCATATATAAATCATATATGAATCATATATGTTCTCACCAAGTTTGGCACTCTGACAGCGAATGTACACTAAAATAAGAATCCACTACTTTTGGTCACAAATGTAACTGCACCTACTTAGGAAGTCCTGACCTTAGTTTTGAAATGCAAATGAGGGTTTTGTAAATATTTTCTATGGGTTCAAATTATTGTTGCTTCTATAATATTTGATGGTAAATTTAACCAGCCAGAACACAGCCAATTATGCTGAAGATCAGCAATATTAAATCCATACTGCATATGGGAAAAAACATATGTAGAAAGAAATCGCTAACACTGAATAAGATCACACAGCAAAAGGCTGCTTACACACACACACACACACACACACACACACCCTCTTAGGTGCAGTGAAAATTTTTGGTGTTATTCTGAAGGATTTTTGTTTAATTTCTTGATCCTATAATAAATTCATGTCCTCGTATGGTGACTGTAAAAACAGATTCATGGCTAACACACCCACACAGCCCAGTCATTAGCGACTCTACGGTATGGACAGCAAACCTTCAGGGAGGGGTCGGAGAAGGCCGGACTAACCTGGCCACTAAGCATTGTTCACCCAGAGCAATCGGATGAAAACGCAGTGCAGATGTAATTTGTTTTCAATGGCTGTTTCAAAAGAATAATTGTGGTGACACTGGAAGGTCGATAATATGGATTTTTGTTTTCGAGTGCAGTGTCTGTGTGGTGCTAAGAGAGGGTAGGAAATACAGTGCTGCAGACCCAAATACAATAAAAAATGGATTGTGTGTGTGTGTTTGTAGGGGTATTTGCAGGTCTGGTAACCATCACTGGGACTCAGACATCATTGGAAGGATTACTAAATGTGTCCTATCGGTGAGCATGGGCTGGTGTTCTCCCTTTTTGTTTCCTTCCTATGTTTCAGGGAAAACCATGGCCCTGCCCTGATGGCTCACAGAGCAGAGCAGCCTGAATAAAACTAAAACCTGGCAGAGTAACACCCACAGTTGAATCCTTTGAAATCTCCAAAAGACTGCTTTTATTCATACTATGACTTCAAAAATGTTTTTTTCAGTCAGATGACGATAATAAGAAATGCTTTTAGACTGAAATTGAGAAATTGTTGAAATAAAAAAAGAACAAAAACAGGTGAAGTAACCTATATTTCTCTCATTTGAATTGGTTTCTTGCAGTTATCTGCTCACCCTCAAAGTTATCAGTGGCATAAGTATTACTACACCACTGCACTAAAACATGCACATACTTGTTATACTGCTGTTATTCCATCTTCCTGTCTTCTTTCTCTCACCCCAACCTGTCGCAGCAGATGGCCCTGCCCCTCCCTGAGCCTGGTTCTGCCAGAAGTTTCTTCCTGTTAAAAGGGAGTTTTTCCTTCCCACTGTTGCCAAAGTGCTTGCTCATAGTCGGTCATATGATTGTTGTGTTTTTCTCTGAATGTATTATTGTAGGGTCTACCTTACATTATAAAGCGCCTTGAGGTGACTGCTGTTGTAATTTAGTGCTATATAAATAAAATTGAATTGAATTGAATTTCATCAGGAATTTATTGGACTTTTTATTCATTCTGCAAAAACAGTTTTGTACCTTTAACCATCTGATGCCAGTCTTTACTGCAGACCTAGAATACATAGAAAACACTCCATAGTATTAGTTCTCACAGTATTTCTTTGTCCTCAGTTTAGTTATACAGCATCTTTAACTTATAAAAGGGATAATCTGTTGCCCATTTCTCTATGCCTTCATCATCCTCCACCTTGCTGATCTTCTCCTCAGGCTCATCGTGTTTTGGCCTCTCTGCTTTCAGATAATGGCCACTTTGACCATTTGCCAAATCAGACACTGTTTAGCTGGGAGATAGAGTCGAGGTAATTCTAATTCGTCAGAGGAGGTGGAGGGTGGCGTGGACACGGCCGGGTTCATTGGAGGGGTGGGATTGTATGACATTAAATGAGTGAAGGCAGATTTAGCACGCTGGTGCTGGGTGGAGAGGGACATACAGTGGAAGCACATTATTTGTCTGTAGTCCGAGCCCTTGCTGACACTCTCTCTCTCTGCACTATTCCCTTGCCGCGGGTGGTCACCAGAGACCAGACTGTGGCTGATTTATTCCTCCGCTCTGCTGTCCTCTGCCTGACTGCCTCTGCAATGGAGAAATTTCCTCTCTCTCTCTCCTCAGCAGTGATGCTAAAGCAGGGAAAGCAGGCGAATGAGATGGAGGGCTAACATTAGAACGTCTCCCTCCCTAATACACTCTCCTTCTACTCCCTGTTTTCCACCCTGGAGGTTTCTTCTCACCAACCATGTCACTCTCAAAGGGCATCTGTATGTGATGGATATAAGAACATGTACACATTGTACAACCTTGTGCTTAATTAAAAATATTAAGTGGACTAAACTCAGGTTTTCTAATTGAACTCAAATGAACTGTGTTTTTCAGCTTTTTGAACAAGCTGATACAAACTAAGTAAGCTGGATAGTGTGGCATCGTCCCCACATGCTGTGTGTATTTCTCTCTGAGATCTCCGGGATAGTTTCCTGCTTTCTCAGTGTTTTGTTTTCAGTTCCCACTTTCTAGTTTTCTGTTTTGCAAGTATTTTCTTGTGTAAGTTTTTCCACTGCAATAAAGCAGCCTCCTTGCGTTTATTCCTCCTTCTGAGTGTCCTGCATTCTGGGTCCTACATCCTGCCTGCCACAACCGTTTCATGAAAAAAACAACGCAACCATACAATGGACCCAGCAGCACTTGCTCCCTCAGAACTCCGGCAGGATATCATTCACTCCATGGACCAGCTACGTAACCAGCGGCTGGATTTTCCTGAGGAGTATTGTCGCACTGTACCTAACCGGCTATAGCAATTAGTTTTTGGTCTCCCGTGGCTATACTGAATTCTCTTCACCTGCTAATAAAAGACTTTCTTCTCTATCACTGCCTATTGCAAAATGGGAAGCGGATTTATCAGTTAACTTAGACCAAAACTTCTGGTCTCAGATTTGCTTAAAAACCTTTCATTTAATTAGAAATCCCAGTCTTCAATTAATTCAATACAAAATACTACATAGAGTGCACTATACAGGTCATCAGATGTTCAAGATGGGCTTTACCTCTACCAACAACTGCTCACACTGCCAAACCAATACACCGCACAATTATATCCATGCTCTCTGGTTCTGTCCACCAGTTCAGAAGTTTTGGCGCGAGATATGTGAAGACTTATCGAAGTGTCTGAAATGTAACATTCCAACTTCCCCCTTAGTGTGTTTGTTGGGCAGCTTAGATAATGTCACTTCAGAAAAGAATATAGCCCATATGGTTTTCACTGCCCTATGCATAGCCAAGAAAACAGTCCTCATGAACTGGAAAAATAAAAACAATCTTAATTCTAACCAATATAGAAATTATCTATTAGATTACATTAGTCGTGATACAGCCTCTGCCACCACATCAGATCAATTGCTCTGGGCTCCTTTGATCAGCTCCATCACCTAGTGGGGGTGGGGGGGGGGTCATAGTTTGGTCCCACCTTCGCTGTTGTGATTGGTGTGGGGGTAGGGACAGGCTTAGGGCGTCGGGGGGTTCCCCAGGAGCATCTTCCTTGGGGGGCTCAACCCGGGGTAGCGGTCATGGCCTGTTAAGGGCTCTGTTGGCTCTCAGGTGACGGTTTCCTCGTGGCTGCGTGCAGCGGGGCTAGGGGAGGGTCTGTGCTGACGGACGTGGGTTACTGACCTGGTAGACTGGCTGCCCCTGGGTGGGTCCGGGACGGGCGTTAGGTTCTGGGGGCGCTCCGTCTCTGGGCTGGGGCCCTTGCTGGGCCTCGGGGGCTTGGGTCCTGGTTGGTGTGTTGCTGGGGTTGTGGGCGGGTGGGTGTATGGGGGCCCAGCCCTGGCGCAGGGTGCCGCCAGTGCATCAAGCCATCTGGGGGGGTCTTCAACTGGTGGGGGAGGCTGTCACATCTTGCAGGCGGTCTCCTCTCTTCAGGAACTCTCTCTGCAGGAGGGGGAGATACAGGAGAGGTGGAGGAAGATCTCAGCCTGGGCGTCTATTGTCTTGTGTAGTCTGGAACATGAGTGGATGACGGGGTGGGTGCAGTTTTCTCTGTGGTGGGGTCGGGTGGGCTGTCCCGGGCTCGGTGGGGCCGGGCGGCGCTGCTGGGGTAAAGGTGTGTCACCTGGGTGCAGGGGAGGCATCCCCCCCTCTGTCCCTTGGGGGTGGGCACGCTACACGGAATCCAAAAGACCATCAGGGTGTACACCTCACCCCTGGTGTCATTGCCCACCTCTCAATCTCAATTTTAAACACACGTAGACATTGAGGGAAATCAGGAGGGGCTATGCGCTTACCTGCTGCTCTCTGGCACGTAGCTCCATGCCCTCCTGGGTTTTAAATGCACCTTAGAACACACATGCATCAACACTACATGTGAGCCACGGAGGGAGGTTTGGAGTCTTCACACACCCCCGTTCTCTGTTGCCTGTTGGAGCGGGGGGCCAGGAGGAGGAGTTGGCCGTCCGACTGGGGTCTGGAATGTGGGTGAGTGTTGAGTAATTGCATATGAGAGCATGAGGGTGGGAATGGATGTCTGTATCTGTGTGTGCCTGTTTGTCTGTGTCTATATGTCAGGTCGGGTATCAGACGTCACCTCTCTGGGGACATCTCAGGTCCTCCAAGGTTTGGAGGTCTATCTCCCCCCACCACTTCCCCTGCCAGTGGCAGACGCCCTCAGACATCGGTGCGTTGGTGGTTCTTTGTGCCCTCGGCCTCTCGGCCTGAGGCTCGGTCACTCTGGCACAGCTGGCTGCCGGCGGAGCTCACGAGCACGTCACTGCAACCCCCCCCGGCTTCTGCTCCGCGGCTGCTGAGTGACCCCTCAACTGGGACTCTGCTCTTTCTGGGATAGTGGCGCGGCTGCCCCTCTGTTGGTATTCCTTGGTCTCTTGTGTTCTAAGGGCCTCTGGATGTCTGGAGTTGTGATCTGCTTCATGCCGTGGAGGATGGGGCTGTGGCCCCCCCACACCCTCTAGCAGATCATTACATGAAGGAACCTTTTAATACAAGCGCGCTCATGCTCACAGGTGTACACACGGGTGCTCACACACACAAAGTACACCCTTTTTGGCTCCTACCTCAAAGCACACTGTGCGCTGTCGATCTTACGTGCTGCACAATAATGTTTAATATTTAGTATTTACTGTTATATTCCCATATATCATCATGATGTTGTTTATTATGTTGCTCTATTTTTTCTTCTGCTTGTTTTTTCTTTTTTCTTTCTCAACAGATTATCCAGGTGATTGATATTTGAATTTTTTGTCTGCTTATTTTGTTGTTTTTTGTTTTTTGCCCTTTATCCCCGTCCCTCTTCCCCGCTGTTTTTCTTTCCCTCTTTCTTTCTCCCTTTTCTTTTCCCCAGTCAAATCTGTCCCGTATTTAGCAAGTGAAAATGAAATAAAATAAACAATAAAAAAAAGGTGAATCAAATAGACCATTACGGCGGGGCTGGGATGGTCCATTTGGTAAAGTAAATCCGTTGGGCATCTTTCTTCGCCTTTAGACAACAATTCTGATGGCAAAAGAGCCAAACGGGACAGGCTAAAAAAAAAGAAAAAGAAAAAAAAAAGGACTTTCTTCTCAATTAATTGCACCTTCATCTCCAACTCCACCCACGCACCTGCCCGGCCTGCCAGAAGATTCGCTGCCCGACCAGGCAGAGGACTCTCAGCATAAGTCACCGGACATAACGCCACCAGAAATGTCAGCGCCTCCCTTTTCCCAGAGAAAGCGGCGTTCACGCCACTGTCAGCCTTCGCTCACCGAGCAAGCTCCAGTGGTTAGTGACAGTGACTGTTTTCGAGATCAGACGAGATCGGGCGTGTTCATGGTGGTGTGGCAGTAAGCTTCACTCTATACCCGGGGTATAGAGTATGTTTGGGGAGTGTGATTGTGTGTACATGTCAATTTATGTCAATCCTTACGTTGGGTGAGTGCTGAGTGTTTGTATATGTGTGCATGAGGGTAGGAATGCATGTTTGTGTCTGTGTGTGCCTGTTTGTCTGTGTCTATATGTCAGGTTGGGTCTTAGACTCCACCTCTCTGGGAACTCCCAGGCCCTCCAAAGTGTGGAGGCCTATCTCCCGTCACCACACCCCCTGCCGGTGACTGATGCCCTCAGGGGTCGGTGCATTGGTGGTTCTTGGTGTCCGGGGCTGGGCGCTCAGGTATGTACCAGCTCACTCCCGGTGGCTACTTGGCGGGGCCTGGCGCCTGTTGCTCAGTCAGGCCTCCTCTGGGGTGCGGGGACCCTCAGGCCTCCGGCCTCTGGGCCTGTGGCTCGGTTCACTCTGGCACAGCTGGCTGCCGGCAGAGCCGGCGGGCATGCCGGTGCAGCCCCCTCTAGCTTCTGCTCGGTGGCTACTGGGGATCCTCAGCCCTTCCCATGAAGGTGGCACGGATGCCCCTTCGGTGGTCCTCATTGGGCTCTCGCACTCTGGGGCCTCTGGATGTCTGGGGCCTGGATCTCCTCCATGCCTGCTTCATGCCCTGGGGGACAGGGCTATGGCTCTCTACATCCTCTTGCAGACCATTACATGTGGGAACCATTTGAATACAAGCGCGCTGATCCACACAGTTGTGCACACGCGTGTTCACTGTTTGTAGACTTAAATTACACCTTTCTTGGCTGCTACTTCAAAGCACATTGTGCGCTTTCTGTCTTAGGGCTGCTCAATTAATCGAATTTTAATCACGATTACGATCTGGGCTTTCAACGATCATTAAAAGTGACTGAGCCGATTATTAGCCCCTCTCTCGTGCTTTACTCTCGCGCTGCTCCGTGTGGCAAATCGAGCGCACCTCTCGTTTCGAACACGCGTCACAACAATTAAGAGGACCCGAGGGAAGCTCGGAAAGCTAAGCAGAAGTTATTTGGAGAGGAGAGTGACTGCCGTTGGTTGAAAAGAGAGGTAAAAAAAACTTCAGTGGTGTGGAAACATTATGGGTTGGTGGAGTCAGACGTGGATCAAGTAGACATAGTGTGTAAACTTTGCTACAGTGTCGTAGCTGCACCACAGAGCAACACTACAAAGTTCACTAAACATAGATGTTTACATTTTTCATTTATGGTAAATGGTAAATGGCCTGTATTTGTATAGTGCTTTACTAGTCCCTAAGGACCCCAAAGCGCTTTAAACATTCAGTCATCCACCCATTCACACCCCTGTGATGGCAAGCTACATTGTAGCCACAGCCACCCTGGGGCGCACTGACAGAGGCGAGGCTGCCGGACACTGGCGCCACCGGGCCCTCTGACCACCACCAGTAGGCAACGGGTGAAGTGTCTTGCCCAAGGACACAACGATCGAGACTGTCCAAGCCGGGGCTCGAACCGGCAACCTTCCGATTACAAGGCAAACTCCCAACTCTTGAGCCACGATCTCCCACGAAATTTATTTCTTATATTGCAAACATTTGCACTGTTATCAGTATTTGCACACTATTTTATATTATTTTTTAAAGTCATTATTCAATACATTGTTATTGTTAACCCTTTAAAGCCGGTCAGAGCAGCACGCTCCGTTTTGCGTAACTATTTTTAAATCCCTGTGGAACCTGAACCGTGTAAGCTAGCGCAATAATTTTACATCTTATGCCATCAGCTTGTCCTCAGTCACGGTTTCCTTCCACATATAGCTTTGCAAAAATAAAAAAGCACTAGCAGGAACAAAAACATAATATTCCAGAAACACACTTTGCCGATCCGATCAGCTGTTCGTAACACTTCCCACATTGAAACAGACGTCAGCGCGAACTATCGCATGTCCGCCATTTCCTGCCAGAAACCGGAAGTGACGTCATCTTCGCGGAAAATGTAGTTTTTTACTTGTAGGCCTTAAAAACCTATACTGGTGTTTTTATAAGTCATGTTTGACTTTTCTGAATAGTTTCTGGGATGCTTAGAACTCATATTGCACTGCTGGAAATAGTTTATTTTGATGCACCTGCTGTTTTCTTTGCAAATTTGAATCATAGGATTGTTATTTTGTTTTTCCTGCACTATATAAAAATTGCTTTATCTCCAAAATAAAACTATGAAGACACTCAAAATAAATTTCCTGTTGTTGTAAACTATTTTTTGCATTTCAATTTTTGAGGGATAAACCTCTTAAATTTCTCCAAGTAGAAATATATGTAAAAAAACAAAAACAAAAATGATTTTCAATTTTTTTGTAGTTTATTGCACTTTTTTGCAATTGATGTAGTTACTATGGACTTAATGCATACACATTATTAAAATATGGGCTATAACAGTTGTATTGATGTATAGCAACTTGAAATGCTCCCAATGGAACTACAACATGTAAAAAATAATATAAGCTCTGGCGGACTTGGTTCTATAGTAGGTTGTAAGGATTAAATAAATATCGTCAAATAATCGAGATCTCAATTTCAGTGAAAATAATCGTGATTATCATTTTTGCCATAATCGAGCAGCCCTAGTCTGTCTTGCGTGCTGCACAACAACATTGAATATTTAGTATTTACTGCTGTTTACACTTAGCAAGATTAATGCGATGGTGTTGTGTTTAGTATGTTGCTTTGGTTATTATTGCTTGTTTTCTATTCTTTCTCTCTTAACAGGTGGTCCAGGAGATTTTATTTTATATTATTTTATTTTATTTTTTCCCCCTTTCTCACTGTCCCTCTCCCCTTCTGTTTTTCTTTTCCTTCCTCTTTCTTTCTCCCTTTTCTATCCCTCACTCATGTCTGTCCCGTCTGTAACAACTGAAAATAAAATAAAATAAATAATAAAAACAAAGGTCGATCAAATGGACCAATACGGCAATGCCACGATGATCCATTTGGCAAAATAAATCCATTGGGTATCCTTGTTGGTCTTCAGACAACAATTCTGACGGCTAAAGAACCAAATTGGGAAAGGCAAAAAAAAAAAAGAAAAAAGAAAGCATTTCCAATGCTTTTTACAAAGCATTGGAAATAATTATCGTTCCACCCAGCTTTTCCACACCACAGCAAGAGCAGCCACATCAGAGCTGTTCCACATTGCCATCAGCTTCCCCTGCCGCTATAACTCCCTCTCCTAGGAGGAAGCAATGTCTGTGCCACCAGCAGTGGCGTTAATGTGAGCAGTGAAGGATTCCACTTCTTGTGTTTTGACTTTGACCCAGGTGTTGTCTACATATCTGTACCAGTGTCTAGGTACTCTCCCTTTAAAAGAGCCAAGAGCCTTTCTTTCCACTTCCTCCATGTAAAGGTTGATCAGATTTCCACACTGTTAGACCTCTGCCTTACCACTACATGTTTCAAACACAACGAGGGTTTCTACAGACAAAAACATGGCACTAAACTCATGAGGTATGTAGATGGGTCTGAATTTCACAGTCAAATATTCCAAATTCAGGGAACAGTGGCTGTCTACAGTCCTTGTGTTTTTTTGCACCAGCTGTCAGTAATGTAGATGCATAAACTCTCTTCTTTGTTCTTACCGGAGTGCCCATTCCTGTCATGATGGTGGACCGTGCCACATACTAACTCAATAGCCGAGTCCAGAATTTAAGTCTCTGTGAGTAGTATAATGCTACTGTCCCGTATAAACTAGTTGACTGCAGTCTGTAGTATCAGTTTGTCAATTCAATGATTACATTTACTTTAGGTGTGTTTTTGTTTGTTTTTTAACATGTCTCTTTAGACCTAAACTGAAGGTGGTAGTGCCAAACCAAATACCAGACATAGATGGGACCTCTCCAGATGCAATTTGTGTCACAATCTGCAACGGCAGATCACGTGGACATAGGTGGAGGACCCAAATGCAGACACCTGAGATATGATTGAGGTGGAAAAGAAAGCAAGCTGTTTATTGCAAACTGATAATCGACATACCAAACAAAAGGCAGGAAAGAAACTTACTAAGTCTAAACTGGGAAAAATAAAGAATAAACTAAATACATGAACCTTAGAAACAACGAACATGGGAACATGAGGACCTGGAAACTTGGAGGCTTGGAAACATGGCGTGAACACAACAGATGACCTAAGAAAGAATGAATAACAACAGACCACATAAATACACACAAGGGGAATGAAGTAAGTGGAAACATACGGGGAACAGCTGATACAAATTAATATGACACCACAGGGGAAGCAAAACTAAACACACAAAATATGGAACACAAGACTGTCAAAATAAAACAGTAAACACACAGATGCAGACCTAAGATGACAATTTGTTCATCTATAAGGCGGCGTGGAACCAAACAAGCAGTTTTGAAGAGCTAATCCTTCCACTGTTTCACTAAGACAAGTTTCTCAGGTATGAGGAAAGTAGCCCTGTGCATGTTTGGCTCCACACACAAAAGTAAGGCAGTTTTTTTCACAGTAAACATAATCAAAACTAAATATCGTTCTCAACTCATCAGTGAGCACCTCCACATAAGTATGGGGATGACCCTGACTCCATTAAAGGTTTAAAATACTGTAAAGACAAGCTAGAGCTCAATTCACTCACTGAGCAAAAAAGTAGGGGAGATCATTAAATATGGAGAGAAATTTACCTCAAAAGTGTTGAAAATGTGTACAATATGATTCACAATGTGTATGATATGATGCACGTGGATATGATCCCACGTTCCAGTTCTGGTTGAGTGAACGCTGAAGCGACTTGCTGCCGCTACTTGCTGCCGCTACTCACCGCTAACCCTGTCGTTACTTTTATCGCCATTCCTGCTCTTTACTCCTGCTTGTTCCTTGTTACCTGCTACTTGCACCCTTGCTTTTTCTACTCTTTGCTCCTGTTATGGCTACTCACCGCTATCCTCTCCCGGGGTCCTGGTTCCTGGCATCCTGCTGGTCCCTCCCACGGATTCCTGTCCTATTCCTGTCTTTACGGCCCATCGGTGTCTCTGCTCATGTTCATGATGTGGCCTCCTGTCTGTGTGGTCCTGGAACCTTGTGTCATTGATCCTTCATCCCAGTACTGGACTCCATCAATACACAGCTGATGAGCTCCTTTGACTCCGCTCCACCACCGGCTGTTTTTCGCCTCCATGCGGATATTGTTGTTCTCCCTTGCCAAAAGTACATCCATTGGGGTTCCTGCCGGAATTTTCATCAAGATAGTTCTAAGCAAATGCAGTCTCTCTGGTCCACCTGTCGCCGCTCTCCACAGAATCCTGGCAGGGCTGTTGACCACAATATTTGGCTAACCTGACCAGGTCACCTAGCACTCTCACACAGTCTGACAGTACCTGCGTCAACTTCCGCCAGCTTAACATCCGTTCACTCACGAACAAGGGACATCTCGTCCAGGATCTCCTCACAGACCGTAAGGTTAACTTTTTCTGTTTGACTGAGACGTGGCAACAGCCCAACGACTTCTCAACAGCACTTCCGGGATGATGGCGCCTGTGTTTGGCTTCGCCGCTGCCGGGTGCAGTTTGTCACGATCTATCCTCGTGTTTTTTTTCTCTACTCTGCTGTTTTTTATTTGTATCAATGATGTTCTGGCTGCCTTGGTTTATGATCGTTTGACGCTGTTATCAATCCGATCTTCAATGATGGCCCAAGATGTTTCATCTTCCTCCTCCTTTGGCACTTTCCATTCTCCGCACTTTTCCCCGCACTCCTTTGGCACTTTCCATCTGTGGATCCATGGCTGGATCCTCGGCCAGCGTTCTCAGCGTTCCCCGTAGATCACGGAGAAGAAGAGGAAGGAGATCAGGTCCCCATCAGCATCTGCACTGTCAGTTCCCACGCCAGTTCGGCCTGTTGTTTTAGAAAGATTTTTACCTGTTTCACTATCCGAGCTGGGAAAAATAGTTAGTGCAACAAAAGTATCCTCTTGTTCACTCGACATTTTACCCGCATCGTTATTCAAAAAGGTCTTTTACTCTATTGGTCCCTGTATGCTCACTATAATTAACACCTCTTTGGGATCTGGCAAAGTCCCTGCTTATTTTAAAACTGCTGTTATATACCCCCTGTTAAAAAAGCCTATGCTGGACCCATCTCTCACTAGCAACTACAGACCGATCTCAAAAATACCGTTAATTGCTAAGATTTTAGAGAAGATTGTGGCTAAGCAGCTTACAGCAGTTTTAGACAAATATAATATCTTTGATAAATTTCAGTCTGGCTTTCGTAAAGCTCATTCTACTGAAACAGCCCTTCTTAGAGTTTCCAATGACATTCTGATGCAAAACGATGCAGGTAATGTTCTGTTCTCTTAATGTTGGATCTCACGTCGGCCTTTGACACCGTTGACCATTATATTTTGCTTGATAGGCTGAAATACTGGGTCGGTGTATCTGGGTCTGCCTTAGAGTGGTTCTCCTCGTATCTTTGTGAACGATACTCTTCTGTGGCAGTTTCTAAGTACAGGTCATCTTCTACGTCCCTGTCCTTTGGTGTGCCACAAGGCTCTGTGCTGGGGCCATTATTGTTTTTAATTTATTTACTTCCTCTCCAGCATATTTTGAGCCCTTTTGAGGATATTTGTTACCACTGCTACGCAGACGACATCCAACTATATATATCTTTTAAACCTGAAGATGCTTCTAAGCTGCGGATTTTAAATGTGTGTTTGGAAACCATCAAAGGTTGGATGGCCGACAATTTCCTCCAACTAAATGAAAATAAAACTGAAGTCCTTTTATGTGCTCCAGACAGACATGTACCCAGCATAATGAATGCTCTTGGTCCCCTTTCATTTGTGAAACCATCTATCAGGAACCTAGGGATAACCTTCGATCCTGCTCTTACATTGGATATTCACGTCAAATCTCTGGTTCGGTCTTGCTTCTATCATTTAAGAAATATTTCTAAATTGAGCCCCATAATATCTCATACTGAACTGGAGATTGTTATTCATGCTTTTATTTCATCACGACTGGACTATTGCAATTCACTGTTCACATGTCTAAACAAAAGTTCCCTGGAGCGTCTGCAGACTGTCCAAAATGCTGCAGCAAGGCTTCTGACGAAAACATTGAAATACTCACATATAACACCGTTGCTTATACAGTTACACTGGCTCCCTGTCGAATTCAGAGTCCACTTTAAGATTCTGTTTCTGACATTTAAGGCTCTTCAAGAACAAGCACCATCATACATCATTGAACTTTTACAGCCCTATGCCCCTAGTAGGTCTCTGAGGTCTTGTGTTCAGGGATTACTTGTTATTCAGTATACGAGACTGAAAACTAGGGGTGATCGAGCTTTTGCTACTGTGGCCACCAGACTGTGGAATTCTCTTCCTCAGAACTTAAGATCTGCTGATTCACTGATTACTTTTAAAAAACAGCTAAAAACACATCTTTTTAAAATTGCATCTTGTTAACTTTTGACTGTACTTTGTCTTTTTAATCTGTTCCTATATCTTGTAAAGCACTTTGTGATCTTTTATCTAGAAATGTGCTATATAAATAAAATTTTACTTACTTACTTACTTACTTCTCATAGCTCAATTACTCCACCCCCCTTGGGGTTTGTTTACACCTGCCAACCTTGTGAGTCCAGCCATGGTGGAGGTCTCGCGGTAATCTATCGCGAGAACTGGAAAGTCTGTCTATTCCTACCTCCTTTGAATCGGTTGTCTGTCAACTCTCAGGTTCTACTCCAACTGTCATAGCTGTCATCTACCGTCCCCCAACATCTAATTCTGTTTTTATAAGTGACTTTGCTTATAAAAGGTTATGTGTTGCTAAACAACACATAACCTTTCCTACTCACACCAAAGGCCATACTTTGGACCTAGTTTGCTGTTCCGGACTTACTCCTTCCAAATGCACAGCGGACGAACTACCATTCTCTGATCATCTGTTTCTCTTCTTTGATGTCCAAATGACTTTTTACATAATCAAGAACCCTTGCATTTCTTTTTGGAATATCAAGAAAATAAATCTTGATATCCTTTCTTCTGCTTTTTCTAGCTGTTTGTCTCTTAATAACCTGTCATTCAAGATGATTTGGTCTCTTATTATAATCACAGTCTTGGTAGTATTTTGAGTTCTCTTGCTCCACTAAAAACCAGACCTGTAGCCTTTTCTCAGACTGCGCCCTGGTACACACCTGAACTCCAACTTTTGAAAGCAAAAGGCAGATGACTTGAACGTCGCTACAAGAAAACTGGCCTTACTGTTCATAAGGAAATGTTTTACCCTTTAAAGCCAGTCAGAGCGGCAACGCTCCGTTTTGCGTAACTATTTTTAAGTCCCTTTAGAACCAGAACCACGTAAACTAGCGCAATCATTTTTTTTGCATCTCATGCCATCAGCTTGTGCTAGGTCACGGTTTCCTTCCACATATAGCAAAAATTGCATAAAAAAACGCTTGCAGGAACAAAAACATAATATTCCAGAAACACACTTTGCCGATCCAATTAGCTGTTCGTAACAATTCCTACATTGAAATAGACGTCAGCGCGAACGATTGCATGTCCGCCATTACTTGCCCGAAACTGGAAGTGACATCATTTTCGCGGAAAATGTAGTTTTTTACTTGTAGGCCTTAAAAGCCTATACTGGTGTTTTTAAAATCAGGTTTGAATTATGCTTTTCTGAATAGTTTCTGGGATGATTCTTTTAAAAAACAGTTAAAAACCCATCTTTTTAAACTTGCCTTTGGTTGATGTTGTTTTATGTTATGTTTTATGTTCTAGCTTCTGTGAAGCACTTTGTGATTTTATCTTGAAAGGTGCTATATAAATAAAATTTTACTTTACTACACCAGCAACCATGGTCAAATGTCTTCCAGGGGCCACAGCAGGCGACATTGAGGGAAATTTAAAACTTTAAAAAGGGTAAACGTAAATTCAGTAAAATTATAATTCACGTCAGCAGTAATGACACCTGGTTATGTCAAGCAGAGGTCACTAAAATCAGTATTGGCTAAAACTAATGTGTAACCTTGCCAAAACAATGTGGGACTCTAGTTTTCTCTGGTCCCCTTCCCAATCGGACCAGGAGTGACATGTTTAGCCAATGCTCTCCTTAAATTGCTGGCTGTCTTGTGTTTTGGTATTATGGTCTATGGCCTTTGTTTTGATTATTGTAGTGACTATTATTACCCTTGGTTCGGTTTTGGCTGTTACGGTTTTAGTTCTTAGGTTTTGCTATATGGCTTCCCTGTGTTCCTTGTTGTGTACACTCTGTGCCTTTCTGTCCCTCATTTCAGGTCTGTATGTTCTGTGTCCCCAGTATCTGTTAAGTTTACGTGCCAAGAGTTCAGTCGGTGCGTTTCCTGTTTTACTTTGAAGGTCCGTGTCTTATGTCATTGTTTCTAGTTTTGTTTCCCTTGTCTCGTCTTGTCTAATTACTCCCGGCTGCGCTCTCCTTCTGTGTCCTATTCCCTCATTTTCCCTCAGTGTATTTAAGCCCTGTTTTTCTCTTTGTCAGGGGCCGATCGTGGCTCAAGAGTTGGCAGTTTGTCTTGTAATCGGAAGGTTGCTGGTTCAAGCCCCGGCGCCGACAGTCTCCGTCATTGTGTCCTTGGAGAAGACACTTCGCCCGTTACCTACCAACTGTGTGCTCTGCCTGCCTAGTTTCCGTATCCTCAAGTTTAGTTGAGTTCTCTTAGTGTCCAGCAATAAAGCTGCCATTTTGAGTTGCCTCTGCATTTGAGTCTGCATTTTGGGTCCTTTCCTGCCTGTCTGCACACAGACCATAACAAAATGTAAATTTAGTAAAATTATACTTCACGTCGGCAGTAATGACACCCAGTTACGTCAATCATAGGTCATTAAAATCAATATTGGTTAAAACTGGTGTGTAACTTTTCCAAAACAATGTGGGACTCTGTAGTTTTCTCTGGTCCCCTCCCCAATCAGACCGGAAGTGACATGTTCTCCTTAAATTGCTGGCTGTCTGAGTGGTGTCCAAAGAAGGATGTGGGCTTCATAGATAATTGGAAAACTTTCTGGAGGAAACTGGTCTTGGTAGGAGAGACAGCATCCATCCCACTTTGGATGGAGCAGCTCTCATTTCTAGAAAGGGTTAGGGTTAGGGACAAATGGACCAATTTAGTAAAGCTTACAAAAACATGACTATCCAGAGTTGGGACCAGGACGCAGAGTTGCAGTCTTACCTCTCTGTAGCTTCTCTCCTCCTGTTACTCCCCCAAAACCCCATCTCCATAAAGACTGTGTCAGCTCCCAAACAGATAAAAAACAAATTAAAAACCAGCAAAAACGACTTAAACATAAAAAAAATCACGAAGAAAGAACAATACAGTATCCACATCTGAACCAAAGAGTAAAACAGTGAAATGTGGATTAATAAATATTAGGTCTCCTCCAAGTCTCTATTAGTACATGACTTAATAATTGATCAACAAATTGATTTACTCTGCCTTACAGAAACCTGGTTGCAGCAGGATGATTATGTTAGTTTATATGAATCAACACCCCCGAGTCATTCTAACTACCAGAAATCTCGAAGCACAGGCCGAGGGGGCGGTGTGGCAGCAATTTTTCACACCAGCCTATTAATCAACAAAAGACCCAGATAGACTTTATATTCATTTGAGAGCCTGATGCTTAGCTTCGTCCACCCCAGCTGTAAAACTCAAAAACCAGTCTTATTTGTGATCATCTATTGTCCACCTGGGCCTTACACAGAGTTTCTGTCTGATTTCTTAGACTTTTTATCTGATTTAGTTCTGAGCTCAGATGAAATAATTATTGTGGGTGTTTAATTTGTTTTTTATTTTTTTATTTTTTATGGGTGTTTCATGATTCGACTGTGTGGCAGGCAGGAATGGACCCAAACGCACACTCATGGGGACAGAACTTAAACTCAAAACCACAGCTTTATTGCTGGGAAAGAAGATCATAAAACAATACAAAACTAAACTGGGAAAAACTAATTATGCACCAGGAGACACAGGGTGAATCACACACAGCTATGAGGGAGAATGTGACACAGAACTGAGGGAGACGAGGACATAAATACACAGAGGGGTTAACACGGGAAGTGGGAGCACATGGGGAACAGCTGACACAGATAATCATAACAAGACTGGGCAGGCTTAAACACAACATGACGCATACTGACGGGAGACTGTTAAAGTGAAACAGGAAGTACACAGAGGTGCAGACAGGAGGGGAGGAGAGAACACAGAGAGAGCACAGACATATTGGGCTGGGGAAAACATGGAATAAAACACAAGGAGGAGAAACGAGGCATGGGAACTCATATGTGGAGGGGGTCACGGGCTAAAGACATGAGGGGAACTCTAATAAACTAAACAACCTAGCAACCATAAAATAAATAGAGAAGAAAATACAAAAACACACGAAAACTAAGACCATGACAGGGTGATATTAACATCCATGTAAATGCTAAAAATGACAGCCTCAACATAGCATTTAATCTGTTATTAGACTCAATTATCTAATCTCAAAATGTAAAAGAACCCACCCACCACTTTAATCACACTCTAGATCTTGTTTTATCATATGGCATAGAGGGGGCGCTAGTGTGCATGTGTGCGATGTAGACGCGTTGGCTATAGCTCTCCACCGCAGCTTTCTAAAAAAAGGCAGGATATCACAACAAAATCATTTAGGCGCTTAAATAACCAACTCGTACCTGTGGATTAATTATTGCATTGTATATATATATATGTATATATATATATATAAAACACCCAGCACGCCCCTGCGGGCGGTTTATCCTTCAAGCTCGGGTCCTCTACCAGAGGCCTGGGAGCTTGAGGGTCCTGCACAGTATCTTCGCTGTTCCCAGGACTGCGCTCTTCTGGACAGAGATCTCCGATGTTGTTCCCGGGATCTGCTGGAGCCACTCGCCTAGCTTGGGAGTCACCGCACCGAGTGCTCCGATTACCACGGGGACCACCGTTACCTTCACCCTCCACATCCTCTCGAGCTCTTCTCTGAGCCCTTGGTATTTCTCCAGCTTCTCGTGTTCCTTCTTCCTGATATTGCTGTCATTCGGAACCGCTACATCGATCACTACGGCCATCTTCTTCTGTTTGTCTACCACCACTATGTCCGGTTGGTTAGCCACCACCATTTTGTCCGTCTGTATCTGGAAGTCCCACAGGATCTTAGCTCGGTCATTCTCCACCACCCTTGGGGGCATCTCCCATTTTGACCTCGGGACTTCCAGGTTATACTCGGCACAGATGTTCCTGTACACTATGCCGGCCACTTGGTTATGGCGTTCCATGTATGCCTTGCCTGCTAGCATCTTGCACCCTGCTGTTATGTGCTGGATTGTCTCTGGGGCATCTTTACACAGCCTGCACCTGGGGTCTTGCCTGGTGTGATAGACCCCAGCCTCTATGGATCTTGTGCTCAGAGCTTGTTCTTGTGCTGCCATGATTAGTGCCTCTGTGCTGTCTTTCAGTCCAGCTTTGTCCAGCCACTGGTAGGATTTCTGGATATCAGCCACCTCCTCTATCTGCCGGTGGTACATACCGTGCAGGGGCCTGTCCTTCCATGATGGTTCCTCGTCTCCCTCCTCTTTCTTGGGTTTCTGCTGCCTGAGGTATTCACTGAGCACTCGGTCAGTTGGGGCCATCTTCCCAATGTATTCTTGGATGTTCATTGTCTCATCCTGGACTGTGGTGCTGACACTCACCAGTCCCCGGCCCCCTTCCTTCCGCTTAGCGTACAGCCTCAGGGTGCTGGATTTGGGGTGAAACCCTCCATGCATGGTAAGGAGCTTTCTTGTCTTTATGTCAGTGGCTTCTATCTCCTCCTTTGGCCAGCCTATTACCCCAGCAGGGTACCTGATCACGGGCAGGGCGTACGTGTTGATGGCCCGGATCTTGTTCTTACCATTCAGCTGACTCCTCAGGACTTGCCTGACCCTCTGCAGGTACTTGGTGGTTGCAGCTTTTCTAGCGGCCTCTTCATGGTTCCCATTCGCCTGTGGGATCCCCAAGTACTTGTAACTGTCCTCTATGTCTGCAATGTTGCCTTCTGGTAGTTCAATCCCCTCAGTTCTGACTACCTTCCCTCTCTTTGTTACCATCCGACTACACTTCTCCAGTCCGAACGACATTCCAATGTCATTGCTGTATAGCCTGGTAGTGTGGATCAGTGAATCGATGTCTCGTTCACTCTTGGCATACAGCTTGATGTCATCCATGTACAGGAGGTGGCTGACAACTGCTCCGTTCTGTAGTCGGTATCCGTAGCCAGTCTTGTTAATGATCTCACTGAGGGGGTTCAGGCCTATGCAGAACAGCAGTGGGGACAGAGCATCTCCTTGGTAGATCCCGCACTTGATGGTGACTTGTGCTATGGGCTTGGAGTTGGCCTCTAGTGTTGTACGCCACATCCCCATTGAGTTCCTGATGAAGGCTCTTAGGGTCCCATTGATCTTGTACAATTCTAGGCATTCCAGTATCCAGCTGTGGGGCATTGAGTCATAGGCCTTCTTGTAATCAATCCAGGCAGTGCACAGGTTGGTCAGTCTGGTCTTGCAGTCTCGGCTGATTGTTCTGTCTACCAGTAGCTGGTGTTTTGCGCCTCTGGTATTCTTGCCAATTCCTTTCTGTGTCCCGCTCATGTATTGACCCATGTGCCTGTTCATCTTAGCCGATATGATGCCTGACAGGAGCTTCCATGTAGTACTGAGGCAGGTTATTGGTCGGTAGTTGGAGGGGACCGGCCCCTTCTTGGGGTCCTTGGGGATCAGGACCGTCCGGCCTTCAGTTAGCCATTCCGGGTGTCTCTCGTTAACTAGCAGCTGGTTCATTTGTGCTGCCAGACGCTCGTGGAGTGCAGTCAGCTTCTTCAGCCAGTAGGCGTGAACCATGTCGGGCCCTGGTGCTGTCCAACTCTTCATACTGGAGACCCTTTCTTGGATATCTGCCACTGTGATGGTTACTGGACCCTGTTCAGGGAGGTCGCTGTGGTCAGCCCTCAGATCCTCTAGCCACTGAGCATTGCCGTTATGGGTTGCATCCTTCTCCCATATGCTCTTCCAGTATTGCTCCGTCTCCAGCCTTGGTGGTGCTGTTCTCTTATTGTTCCCTTGCCACTGAGAGTACACCTTTGCTGGTTCTGTGGAGAACAGCTGGTTTATTCTCCTGCCTTCTATCTCTCTGGTGTACCTCCTCAAGCGGCTGGCCAAGGCTGTGAGTCTTTGCTTGGCAGTTTCCAAGGCCTCAGGTATGGACAGCTTGCTGTATTTCTTAGGCACCTTATTTGTCGCACCTTTCTGCAACTCCGTTAGTTGGCTAACCTCCCTCCGTGCTACTTTGATCTTGCCCTCTAGCCTCCTTCTCCATGGAGGGTACTGCCCCTTGTCGCTGTTCAACTTGTAGCCAAGCATCTCACTGATCACTGTTGCCGTATTGTAGATCAGCTTGTTAGATATATATTGCTATATATATATATATATATTTTTTTTTATTTTTTTTATTTATTTTTTTATTTTTTTTAGCTCCACCTTTACAGCATGTTTAAAGCTTGATACAAAAGCTTTTTATAATAATTTCCCTCTTCATAAAAACTTTACAGCAGGAGAATCTTTTTACATTTCACCTGTTTAAACTGGATTGAGGCTTAAAGTTTGCACTATTAGCGACATAGCCTTCTTGATGGTGGACGGCGTCTCCAGTACATGCTTTATTTTTAACCCTTTAAGACCTACCATAGAACCAAGTCCGCCAGAGCTTATATTATATTTTTACATGCTGTAGTGCCATTTTTGGGAGCATTTCAAGTTGCTATACATCAATACAACCATTATAGCCCAAATTTTAATAATATATTTGCATTAAGTGCATAGAAATTACATAAATTGAAAGAAACTGCAATAAACTACAAAGAAATTGAAAATCGTTTTTGTTTTTTTTAACATATATTTCTAGTTAGAGAAATTTAAGAGGCTTATCCCTCAAAACTGTAAATACAAAAAAGTTGCACAAACTAGTTTCCCACCACAGGAAATTTATTTTAAGTGTCTCCATAGTTTTATTTTTGAAATACACCAATTTTTATATACTGCAGGAAAAACGAAAATAAATATTATAGTGCAAATTTTCCAAAAAGTTTGTATATGCATCAACATAAACTATTTCCAGCAGTGCAATATTAGTAATAGGCATCCCAGAAACGACACAGAAAGTCATAAACTCAAACATAACTTTTAAAAACACCAGTATAGGCTCATGAGGCCCTGATGGTAAAAAACTACATTTCCGCGAAAATGACGGTTCTTCCGGTTTCGGGCAGGTAATGGCGGACATGCGATAGTTCACGCTGACGTCTATTCTAACGTAGGAAGTGTTATGAACAGCTGATCAGATCGGCAAAGCGTGTTTCTGGAATATTATGTTTTTGTTGCTTCAAGCGCTTTTTATGCAGTTTTTACAAAGCTATATGTGGAAGGAAACCGTGACCTAGGACAAGCTGATGGCACAAGATGTAAGTACAACTCCTCCAGTTTGATATGCAAAAAAGAATTATTGTGCTAGCTTACACGGTTGGAGTGCTACAAGGATCTAAAAGTAGTTGCGCAAAACGGAGCGTGCTGCTCTGACCAGTTTTAAAGGGTTAACGTGAATCATGTGAAACCTACTGTTAAACCTCAGCTGTGGACCAGTTTAAACTGTGGAAGTATGACTCTGTTACCGGTACATGACAAAATTATTTATATTTTTGGAGCACAGCGCAAAGCAGTCAGAGAAATCTCATCCTTAGGGTTAGCATTCCCAGAACGACAGCGCAAGGACTGAGCGCCAACAGACACTCCCAGTTTACCTATGTTGCCCTTAACACCAGTAACATAGACCAGAGATGACTCTGACAGCTCAACATTATCCCCAATTGCAATAAATTAGCCCCCATCCTCCCCATTTACATATCTGAACACATATGTGTGTCCTGTGTGTGTGTTTACAGACTGTATATCTATGTTTCTCTCTCCTCCATTATTTTTACCTCTTGTTCCCCTCTGTCTCTCATTTATAATGGGGAGAGCGAGGCTGTAGATAAAGGAGGCGAGTAGGGAGACGGAGTGAGCGGTCACAATGTGTGATGCTATCTGCTACCCACAACGCATTGCAAGTGGACGCCTGACACGTTCTATACATCTTGCCAGTGCGGCGCTCATTAAACAAATGCCCGCTGATATATGGCTGTGCAGAAATGAATTTTTACCTCTGTGGGCTGGGAACTGCTCTCAGTCCCACTTCCTGTCTGATCTCTGGAGTCTGAACAAACACACATACAGAAAATCCAGCGACAGATAACAGATGCAGTCGTGTTTGCTTTCTTTTACATATTTTCTCTCTGTGTACTGATATTAGCTGAGTGTGAGTGGTTACTGTCTTTGAGCGTGCTGAATGAAATATCACCCTGTAATGAAATGTTCATAGTCGCACACAGTCCACTCAGAGTCTCCATGATGTTTCCATGATTTATCTGCGATGTTTGGTGCCTTCCTTCCTGTTAGAGTAGAAGTGAAACTTTGTTTATATACAGACTTTTCTTAGGCTCCTATAAATCATCACAACCCGAATCTGGTCAATAAAAAAACAAAGTCAAAGTTGGTAAATTCTTATTTTTTGTGAGTAGTGTAAATTTGTTTCTGATCATCAATTTTATTTTTCTCCTTTAAAATATTTGTCTGAAATCAGAGTTATAAAAAAGTTTTCAATCTATTTTCATTAATCAAAATACTTTATTAATCCTAGAGGAAATTATGTGGTGACGGTTGCTTCAAGACAATAAGACCAGTAAGTAACTAAACTACACAATTATTATTACAAAGTTACAAAGTAACAAAACAGTGATAATAAATACGTACAGTGCTAATTATGAATAATTGTTAGGGACTCTGTGTAAACTCAGCTGTTCTAGAAGCTTCTTGAACTGAAGAAGCTTCTCGGATGAGAGGTGAAACGTCTTCGAGCAACTTAAAGAAGTCCAGACGCTTTTCTTACCAAGCTCCTTAGACTACGATGGATGACTGAGAACCTTCACACACTCATTGCCGTACATTTTGGGAGGAACACCCTTCACCTGGTGCGGGAGTGTGAAAAGGAATGCTTGTTTTGAAAAATCAAATTTAAACAGCTTAGAAAGAAGTATGTCATGGCTGACAGTGTCAAAAGTAGGTCAAAGAACACTGCCCCCACAACACTGCCATTATTCAGATTACATTTTATATTTTCAACAAAGTGACAATTTGCAATTTCTGTGGAACATGTTGGTCCAAAACCAAAGTGCATTAGGAGGTGATTGGTCTCTAGGTGATCACAACCACAACCTTCTCGAGCACCTTTGAAAGAACGTTAGTTACATATCAATTCATGCTCACCTCCTTTAAAAACCCTTTTCCATTCATTTGGAAGTCTCCTATTTCTAATTGATAAATTTGTAAGATATGTCAGTCTCTGCTTCATTAACCTCGTGAATAGAAAATGAGTCTGATTCGACAGCTGTTGTTTTATTAGTTACAACTGGAGAACTGAAATTTTGCATTGGGGCGGATACAAAAATACTCTATATTTATTTTTAAACTATAATGTAATGACACTGTTCATTATTGATCACTGAACAGTATCACTGGAGTGAACGACTAACATTTTGTAATTTTAAAATATAATTAAACCGACAGTTCCAGATTTTCATGTATGTAAAAAAAACAAATGGTGCTGCTAAAACCTGCATTCTTTCTAACCCAGCAGGAGGGTTGCAAAATTAAGTCTGATTGGATGAAGGTCTATAGAAAAATGAGCCTGCTGCTCGCTGATTACTGAGTTCAGTAAACACCTTCCTGATGACTTTATGGTTTCAGGTCTGACTGAATAAACCATGAAGTTCAGTTTAGAGACGACAGTCCTTGGGAGTCAAAAAAGAGAAAAACAAGAAGCAGGGGAGGGTTTAAGGCAGGGTTTGGTTGAGGGGTAGTCATAACGCAGACGCTATCATTCATGTCATTGTCTAACTTGTAATTTCCATAGTTTGCAGTTAGTGGGGTTTTCTAAGTGTCAGTTTGAGTGCAAATGGCTGTCTGTCAATCAGGGTGAATCAGAATCAGAATACTTTATTGATCCCTGGGGGAAATTATTTTTTGTTACAGTGCTCCATTATAAACCAACATTAAGACAAGACAGACAATACGCTAACTAAGAATAGTACAATATATACATATATATACATACATACATAAGTCACTCATAAATAAATAGCTGGAAAAGAAACGTGTAGTTGTAGCAGTAACCAGTGTGTTAAGTGGATGCGTTGTACAGGGAGCCACAGGCAGGAAAGATTTCCTGTGTCGTTCAGTGGTGCTTTTCGGTAATCTCAGTCTCTCACTGAACGTGCTCCTGTGACTGACCCTCAGCCTGCTCCCCCAGCATGCAACAGCATAGAGGATCGCACTGGCCACAACAGACTCATAGAAAATCCTGAGCATTTTCTGGCATATGTTGAAGGACCTCAGTCGCCTCAAAAAATAGAGACGACTCTGGCCCTTCCTGTAAAGTGCTGTGGTGTTTTTAGCCCAGTCCAGTTTATTGTCAGTGTATACTCCAAGTTATTTATAGTCCTCGACAATGTCAACACTGACCCCCTGGATTGAAACAGGGGTAAAGTGTTTCCTGGTCTTCCTGAAGTCCACGATCAGTTCCTTGGTCTTTGCCACGTTGAGCTGCAGATGATTCTGCTCACACCACGTGACAAAGGAGTCGACCACAGCCCGGTACTCTGTCTCATCATTCCTGGTGATGCATCCAACCACCGCAGAGTCATCAGGAAACTTCTGAAGATGGCAGGTCTCTGTGCAGTGGCTGAAGTCTGTGGTGTAGAGGGTGAAGAGGAAGGGGGAGAGGACAGTCCCCTGTGGTGCCCCTGTGTTGCTGATTACCTTGTCAGACACACACTGTGGGAGACGTACATATTGTGGTCTTCCTGTCAGGTAGTCAACAATCCAGGACACCAGAGAAGCATCCACCTGCATCGCTGCTAACTTATCACCCAGGAGGGTTGGCCTGATGGTATTGAAAGCACTAGAAAAGTCAAAAAACATGACCCTCACAGTGCTCGCCAGCTGGTCCAGATGGGTGTAGACACGATTGAGCAGGTAGATGATGGCGTCCTCAGTTCCGAGACGAGGCTGATAAGCGAACTGAAGGGGATCCAGATGTGGTCTTACTATGGGTCGCAGCTGGTCCAGGATGAGCCTTTCCAGGGTCTTCATGATGTGGGAGGTCAGTGCCACGGGCCTGTAATCCTGGGGGCCACTGGGATGTGGCTTCTTTGGTACAGGGACGAGGCATAATGTCTTCCACAGCACTGGTACCCTCTGCAGACTCAGACTCAGCATAAACAGCTCATCACTGTGTCAGTGGATCCTCAACTTCCTCACAGACAGACCCCAATCAGTGAGGGTGGGAAAACAAGTCTCCCCCTCCATCTCACTCAGCACTGGAGTGCCTCAGGGCTGTGTTTTAAGCCCCCTGCTGTACTCACTGTACACTTATGACTGTGTAGCCACATCCGACACCACCTCCATTGTCAAGTTTGCTGACGACACTGCTGTTGTGGGCCTGATCTCCGACAACATCGAGACGGCCTACCTGGAGGAGATTAGGAACCTGGAGACCTGGTGCCAGGAGAATAACCTCCTCCTAAACATCAGCAAGACTAAGGAGCTCATCGTGGACTTCACTATAAAGCAGGCGAGGAATTCCAAACCCCTCATCATCAGTGGCACGCCAGTGGAGAGAGTGGACAGTTTCCGATACCTGGGTGTCCACATCACTCAGGACCTGTCATGGTCCTGTCACATCAACACCCTGGTTAAGAAAGCCCGTCAGCGTCTCTTCTTCCTCAGAAGACTTAGTGACTTCCATCTGCCACTGAAGGTGCTCAAGAACTTCTACTCCTGCACCATCGAGAGCGTCCTGACGGCAAACATCTGCACCTGGTTTGGGAACAGCACCAAGCAGGACAGACGAGATCTGCAAAGGGTGGTGCGCTCGGCAGAACGCATCATTCAATCAGAGCTCCCTGACCTGCTGTCCATCTACACCAAGCGGTGCAAGTCCAAAGCTAGGAAGATTATGATGGACCTCTCCTATCCCAACAATGGACTCTTCTCACTGTTGAGGTCTGGGAAGCGCTTCCGCTCCCTTAAGGCCAAAACAGAGAGAATGAGGAGGAGCTTCTTCCCCCAGGCTATTCGGGGCCTGAACCAGCTGTAGGACTGGACTCTCCCAAACACATCACTATAAGACTGGACTCTCACACACGTCACCACCACACATTTCCTATAATCCTATAATTCCTATAATTTATAATCCTTATCTTTATAATCTCTTCTGCTATTTGCACATTCTTTACTGTAAATTCCTAAGTTAATTTGTAAATTTTTTGTAGTAAACTGTAAATTGTAAATATTGTAAAACTTTTCTTCTGTCATTTAAGGGTCGGGCATTGTACAGCTACAAGCATTTCACCCCCATGTCATACTGTGTATGGTTGTGTGTGTGTGACAAATAAAATTTGAATTTGAATTTATGAAGGACTCCACACAGCTGGGGGGCACAGGTCTTGAGGACGAGGGGACTCACTCCGTCTGGTCCAGCAGACTTGCCTGAGTGAAGTCTCCTCATTCGCATCTCAACCTGGTATTGAGTGAAGGTGATGGGTGGGGGAGGGGTGTCAGGAATCTCACAGGAGGCAACAGCGCCATGTGAAGAGAGAGGCTGGCACAGTGGTGTGGCTCTGGATTCCAGGCTGACTACAGGTGAGGTTGTGGGGGTGGGAGCAGACACTGTGGTGTCGAATCTATTGAAAAACAGATTCAACTCGTTGGCTCTATTCTCACCTCCCTCAGCTCCTCTGCTGTTGGTTGGCCTGAATCCAGTGATGGTCTTCATGCCCCTCCACACCTCTCTCATGCTGTTCTGCTGGAGTTTCCACTCCAGCTTCCTCCTGTAATAGAGATTGAAAATGTGACGTCACTCAGGGGTAATACCGCAAAGAATTCTGGGAACTCGTGGCAAGAGGTACTAGCGCACGCAGGCTTTCAATTGAAATCAGTCACACAGCGATAAAAAGAAACACAAAAAATGCCAAGAAGCTTTTGTATTATTAACTGCAATAGCCGGTCGCATGACAGCCACGGGAAGCCGACGGGTAAAGAGATCGGTTGTTATCGGATTACGTCGTTGAAGAGAAATTGTTCGAGCCATGTTTCCAAAATAACAAAGAGGCGACTGGATTGCAGCCATTCAAAGACAAAATATAACGTCCCAGAACCCTCCAGCTCACATGTTAGTCTGCTCCAAGCATTTACACGAAGGTCAGTCTGCTGTTGTAGTTAATGCGTCATTTTTCTTAACATAATTGGTGATATAGGTTACAAGCAAGTCTGGCGCTGAACAGAAATTGTCGCGCTATGCTCCTTTGTTTATTGTGCATAAATAGTGAATTGTACTGACACAATATTGCGTTTCGCTTCTGTTATTATGGTACCTTGACAAAAACACATACTTTTATTCACAGGATAAAACAGTTGTTTTGTATCACTAATTGCCCAGTACGATTACAGCATATAGTATTATTGTCACTGCTACATTTCTGTGATGGGTACCAGAAATTATTTCTACTACTAATTAATTACCGTTGAGCTCAAAGGTTATATTAATAAACGGTTAACGAATGTGTATTTATGAAGACGATTTGTGAGACTGGTAAACTTATGATATGTACGATGGTCTTTCGTTCTACACGGTGCATTTCAAGGTCCTGCACCCATCCGTCGGTAAACTGTACCTGGGCTTGTTGCAGTGACCTGAAGTTACTAAACTTCGTGAGTGTATGCACTCACTCCAAGAACCGTATAATTATAAATATGAGCGTGGTGAAAGTTGGGCAGCACGCTAACGTATTTTGTCCCTCTGTGTGCTCGTAAGGATCTAACACTTTCACTGGTTTGATTTTTTTCCTCGTATCTTTTCTTTGACTTTTCATTAAGTCTGTCTTTGTACGGACCGGCATTGTTCTCCTTCGTTTTGTACATACCTTTTTGGGGGGCAAAGAAAAAGCAAGAATTTATTGGAACGGAAGAATGAACGTTTTGCGGTGCTGCAAATGCTTGCATTTGATGCAGGTACTTGGATTGTTTTGCCACGAGTTACCGGCATGCAATGCGCGAAAGTCACGTGGTCTGTCAATCTCTATTGTCCTTAGCCTCTCTGATCTTGTCCTTTAGTAACACCTGGACCTTCCTCACCTCCTCTTTGTTGCCCCCCCTGAAAGCCCTCTTCTTGTTGTTGAGGAGGGCTTTGATGTCCTTAGTCACCCACGGCTTGTTATTTGGGTAACAATGAACAGTCTGAGCTGGAACAATGGAGTCGGTGCAGAAAGTTATATAGTCTGTGATACACTCAGTAAGCCCATTGATGTCCTCGGCGTGAGGCTCACAGAGTGTTTCCCAGTTGGTCACCTCGAAACAGCCCTGTAGTTCCACTATTGCCTCCTCTCTGACCACCTCCTAACAGTCCTGGTGGTCACAGGTTCCCTCCTCACAATTGGCACATAGCGGGGGGTGAGGTGAATCAGGTTATGATCTGACCTACCAAGTGGGGGGAGGGAGGAGGAGCTGTATGCATCCTTGATGTTAGCATACAGTAAGTCTAAAGTTTTCTCTCCCCTGGTGGGACAGTCCACATATTGTTTGAATGTAGTTAGTGTATTGTCCAGTGATACATGGTTGAAGTCACCCGAGATCACAATAAAGGCACTCGGGTGCTGAGTCTGTAACCGGGCTATGGTAGAGTGGATAGTGTCACATGCAGCTGTGGGGTTAGCAGAGGGAGGAACATAAACAGCCACCAAGATGATGTGAGAGAATTCCCCGGGTAAATAATACGGCCTGAGTCCAACAGCACACAGTTCAATGTCCGGGCAACAAATCCTTTCTTTGATTGTTATGTTGGCAGGGTTACACCACCGGTTGTTAACTAAAACAGCAAGCCCACCTCCTTTCCACTTACCGCTAGCGATGCTGTCCCTGTCCGCCCGAACAGTGTGGAAGCCTTCCACGGAAGCATTCTCATCGGGAATGTCCTGGTGCATCCATGATTCGGTGAAACACATCAGGCTACACTCTCGGTATTCCCTCTGACTCCGTACCAGTGCTGAGAGCTCGTCGATTTTATTTGCCAACGATCACACATTTCCAATCATGATCGATGGCAGACACGGTTTATACCTCCTCCTCGCTTCGAGCCTCCGCTGTCTCACCGTCTCCTTTTTTCTTCTCTTCTGTCCTTGACCTCTGCATCCTGATGTGTTTTCCTCCAAATTTCAGCTGGTACTTCTGCCGGCCTGGCCAGCGAGCCGGCCGGCATCAGGGCGATCAGCTGATCTCTGGAGTAAACAGTCCATGCGTGTAGGAGATGTGCCGCGGTCCCGTTCCTTGATAAAAGTAACAGTTCCACGGCCACCAGAAGAACAAAAACTCTCTCAATCCACATGATTGAGTAAAAGATAATAAACGGATGAAAATACAAGTCAGAAAAAAAGGAATACGTAAGAAAAAAAGAGCAAAACTAAGAGAAAAGCAGGAGCGACTGTAACAGGCTGCACGCTGGTTGGCGCATGCGCACGTGGGTGTACCCTGCTTCTCACCCTGTGACATCCTGGATCAGCCCCCTGCAACTCTGATGTAGATAAGAGGATGGATGGATGCAATCGCAACTATTTGAAAGTTGTTTTAGATCCATTAAAGTTTCATGTTAACCAAACTCAAGACTTTGTTAAACACGCCACAAAATAACTATAAATAACGTCAAAATAATCATGGAAAGGATGTCCACAATAATACACATCTTTCTATCAGCATTTAGTTTTTTTTGTTGCACTGACGTAATTTGTACGGTTTGGATCAATTCACTCATAAGTTGGAAAAACAGCATAGCAAAATGCTAAAATAAAGCAATTTGATCACATAGAAACCTTTCCATGATTTCTTTCTGTTCATTGAAGTAGTTGGTTTTTTCGAGAGTGGTATAAACCAATTTCTGTTAACGTTTTGTCTTGATGCATAGTCAATCATCCAGGTAAGTAAATCCCAAAAGGCTGATTCTGTTCATTTCGTCACCTGGATGAGTGACGAAATGTTTCTCCCACTTAAAAAATTACGCCCAGATGAACAGAATCAACCTTTACGGATTAATACTTTGCGTTTTCAGTTTGATTTTAATTTAAATTTGTAATAAAACGTAGCACCAAAAGATGATTCCCATCCTGAATACTGACAGAATATAATTTTTCTTTGTCTTCCTTTTCCTGAACAGCATGCATTGTTCAGTTGTAGGTTGCTCTCATTAAAGCTTTCTAAAGCTCTTAAAGCAGTTAGCAAAAAAGATAGATCACTAAGTGGCAGAGACAAGGTGTGTAAAGGGGAGGAAGAGAAAGAGGAGGAGAAAAAGGTGTAAAAAAGTAATTCTTTTTTTTCTGAGAGCAAACATGAGCAAATACGGGAGGGATGGGAGAGAGGTTAGAGAAAGAAAGGGGGCATCAGAGGGAGAGAGGGAGGTGCATGGGTGGAGGTGGATGCTGGTCAGCGGAGATGTCGGTGGCCCATTAATCTTGGACTCTTCCTGCCTAGTTATTGTGTATTTCTTTTGGCCAGAGATTGATTGTAGCAGGGGAAGATGAATTTGCCCGTGGACCTTCTTTTTCTCGCTTGTTTTTTTTTTCTAACTTCTGATGCTTGGCCAAGGTGATAATGCTCTCTGTCTTCATGCTCCTGCTTCCTCCCTCCCTCTGCTGTTTCTCACTTTCATTTATTTTAGATTAAAATCATCATCTATCGCACAAAATGTGTCTGTAAGGACAAAGGAAACAATGAAGGGTCGGGATGTCTGAGGGCAGGAGAATGGACGGTGACCCAGCTGGACCAAATATGAGGAAAAACACACACACACAGGCTCTTTTTCTTCTGTTTCATGCATATGCAGGCTTATTTAAGGATGTGCAATATATGGGTGTCAAGATGTCATGATGACCACTGTCCAATCTGATGACTTGTGTCCATTTTGAGGGTGTAAAACAAGGAGGTGTGTTCCTTGGTTTAGTGTTTTGTTTTACCCGCCCCACCACGGTTCCTACCAGTGTGTCATTGTTAACCCTTGTGTGGTGTTCATATTTTTGTTACTCAGCCAGTGTTCATGGGTCTGGTGGACCCGCTAGAGTTTTGGCTTTCCAAATTAACACTATCAAAAATGTTTATGTTAAATTACTCAACAGATGTTTACTTCATCCCAATTACAAGCCATATGAACAGTAAACATGGTTATTTTTTTTCCCTTTACCTTTGTTAGATCACAGTTATGAATTAATGTGCTTCTCGTTTTTTTTTTTTTTTTTTTTTTTTTTTAAATAAAATGTTATAAAAAAATAAATCAGTTATAATCAAGTGGAGTGAGTGGAAAGACAACACATTTACACGTGAAGCAATATGTTTCACAACTAAATGGGATCAGCTGCTCATCAATGGTGACATTAGGCCCAGGGATGTAAAACAGGGGGAGGTGGTGCACACACTTATCCCACACTGTCCTGATGGCAGCAAGCTTGTCTCTCTGCCGTCGAGCTGGTCTGTTGTCTCGGTTATCAAAATGGATAATCCTGGAAATTTTGTGGAAGTTTTCCAGACACACTGATGCACGGAAAGGTTCTTGCCGGTTTCTGCATCCCACAGGGATTCTGTCGATTCCCCTTTGGACCTGAAAACTCCTGCAAGGATAAGAACCCCAAAGTAGGCCTTTGGGGTTCTTAGATGAATTTGGTCCATCTCCTTCCACCTCTCTCCAAAAACACACCTTCCTTCTAGATTACTGCAATCCAGAATAATTTTCTGGATGGAATCTGGGATGAAAAGCTCAAATGAAGACTTGATGTCCTGCACATGAGTAACTGTCAGCCGTGTTGGCCCTGGCTTATCACAGTAGCAGCTCTGCAGGGTGGCTCATTTCTTGGGCAAGAAGACCATTCAATTTCACCAGTTATTGACATCCATATTTCTTCACTTGCTGTCTGGTGGGCTTGTTCTGGTCCTGGAGCTGGCTGCAGATGGGGTACTCGTCTTCGTTTTGTTACTAAATGGTGCTCAACCTCATCCTCTTCTTCAAAGTCACTGTCAGACTCTGAATTTTCAGAAATGTGAAATATTCTGAAACCTCTTTGTCAACATCATCATCCGAAGCCCCTCTCTCTTCCAAAATCAATTGGATGGCCCTCGCAGTAGATAATCTTTTGCCATCTTGATCAGTTGTGATAAAGAACCACACTGGCAAAGTCTTATTTATAGTATTATGCCCCTAATTAGCAGGTGGGACAGGGTATGAGAAGATAAAATTTGGATCCCTCGAGAAAGAGGGTAAAATGTGTGGGAATGTAAGAGCAGACGGTGTTGATAGTTGAATTTTCAACAAAGTTACAACTTTGTGCGGGAGCAGGAGGGGAAGAAAACACTATCAGCAGCACCAGAAAGGAGGAAGACAGAGTGTGGGAACACAGGACCTGCACTTTCAACACTTTTATTAGGCCTGGGTCCAGTGGACCCGAACACCTTGTATGTAATGTAAATGCGTGGGGGGAGGTACAGTATGAGGTCATTGAAAATTAGTTCGGATTTATGTTCTTCACAGAAAATAAGCCAAAGCCAATGAATTTCAGGTTGAAAATAGAATTAATTGTTTAATTTTTCTTTTGAGAAAAACTGAAAACGGGTCTCACAGACCCGAACACCATACAAGGGTTAATAACACTAAGTATTCATATGTATTTTTGTGTTTTCATTTGTTGTCTCTGTTCCTATGCTTTGTGTCTCCTTCATAGTGAATCTTTTTATATTTTTTATTTTGAAAATATTTTGCTTTGAATAAAACTTAGTTCACTCAATATTTGCCTCATGTGTTCTGCATTTGACTAAAATGTGAAAGTGAACGTTATTTATGTGCTTATCTACCTGTGTATATGGCAGAATGTTTAGGACGTAGGTCTCTATGATTTATGTCCCAAACACTGTACACATATTGTTCTGTAAACACAACAAAACCCACATATGTTCTGCATTTCATCATCACTGTGTTCTGTAGAGACATCAAATAGACACACTGGTTTCTCTCCAAAATAAAGAACATTTAAAAGACTGTAATAAAGACCTCTTTTCTTCATATCTCATGCACCCCAGATGTTTCCAGGACTGTTTAACGTAGTCATCTTGTCATCCTAATGAGCTGCTGATGAAGTCTTAAAGTGGTCCTGTTTCAGTCTCAAAGCTACCCTGACGTACTACTGATTTTACCCTAAAATTACCCTGACGTACTACTGATATTGTTATTGTACCAGGCTATGATACCTCTGTGCAGTCCTGCATGAGTTACTGTTGTATCAGTGCCAGATCTCTGGTGCTGTGTATTCCCTGCTCT
Organism: Rhamphochromis sp. 'chilingali'; assembly: GCF_963969265.1. Lineage (NCBI taxonomy): Eukaryota > Metazoa > Chordata > Actinopteri > Cichliformes > Cichlidae > Rhamphochromis > Rhamphochromis sp. 'chilingali'. Next base: position 43,072,194 of record NC_137933.1, on the reverse strand, counting down.
GAATCCTACTTAACCTGGTGACTTTAGCATGGTCAAACATATGCTGCACACCACAGGGACACACACACACACACACACACACACACACACACACACACACACACACACACACACACACACACACACACAACACTGTTTAATCAAGGATGGTGGTAAAAACGTCCTTTATTTTAGGGTTTTTATATGTATGAGTTTTTAATGTGAGGACTTTGATCACTGTAGTTAAAGTAACTTAAATCATATAAAGATATACTTTCTGTGATAGAGTCTGCATCATACAGGCTTATTGTTTCTACTGTGTTACCTATAAGTAATTTAAGGACTAATAACCCACCTGTGTATTAAAATAAAGAGGCACAGATCATCAGCTTGTTTACAGTTTGCCTCAAAGAGAGTTTCTCCACAAACCTGGAGAGTTGGGGAAGGCCTCATTCTGTGAGTTATGCTAGAAGTTAATGATATTTGTTCAATGCATGAACAAAGTTTCACAGTTACATAAACCTCTACGCAGCTGAATGGAGCTTATTATAGGTTCAAAACTTCAAAACTTGTAAACTGAGTCTCCTTGACTGTAAGATCCCTTTGCTCACTCTGCAGTCTCTCTGCCTTTGTTAGTTACTAATTTCTATATTTGTCCAACTAAAGCACATTAATGCAGAATAAAGAACCAAACTTTCAACTCACAAAATCAAAGTCAGTAATCATCAGTGCTGCTCTATTATCATTTATTTATGTTTTCTCCTCATCTCACTCTGAAGTCTTTATGTTAAAACACACACACACACACACACACACACACACACACACACACACACACACACACACACACACACACAGGGACTGAACCATACAACAAAACTTTGAAAGTCACATAAACAGAGAGGAGTTGCTCACACCTCCCTTATTTTTCCTCTCCTGACATTATTGTATGTGTGTGTGTGTGTGTGTGCGCGCGCGCGCGTGTGTGTGTGTGTGTGTGTGTGTGTGTGTGTGTGTGTGTGTGTGTGTGTGTGTGTGTGTGTGTGTGTGTGTGACCTTTCTGCAACGTTGCCCCGTATTCACTGGTTGTCAGCACTGTCTCTGTCCCAGGCCATCCGTCTCTGCCACCAGTCAGTCCTCCACGCAATCCTCCACTGTCCCATTAACACACACAGAGGCATGCCCATGCTTATAGTACAGTGTACACGCACAAACACACACACACAGATACACAAAGACACACACAGAAACACAATCCTCCATTGTCCCATTAGCCTGGGATGAGGTGCTCTGCTCGGCTTTGAGCTGGGTTCAGTCTGGCTAGCCTGGGGGATCATTAAGGCTTCGCAAAGTGCACACACACACACACATGCACACACACACACACATGCGCACACACACACACACACACACACACACACACACACACACACACACACACACACACACACACACACACACACACACAAAGTAACGTGCTGAAAGAGTCCAGGTGGCCTGTTGTTATTTATAACAAAAGAAACAACACAGCAGAACCGGCTGACATCAAGCCCATGTGGACCTGTGTGTGTGTGTGTGTGTGTGTGTGTGTGTGTGTGTGTGTGTGTGTGTGTGTGTGTGTGTGTGTGTGTGAAGATCAGTGAAGGACAGCTCAAAGTGTTCGTCCCCCCCATCCCCCCACCCTAGTGGTCAGGGCTGCTGGTCCAGATGTTGGCTCCACAGCAGCAGTTAGATTGATTGGTTTAATTGTCAGCATTTTGCTCTGCTCAGCCTGAATACCTAAAGTTAAAGTTTGAAAGGATGTTTGTCTCCCTCTCTGTCTGCTTTTGTCCCCTGTGATTGAGAAATTTGTCATGTTTTCAGATCTTGTGCATGTACAGTTTCTCCTCACATCTGTTCAACATCCTGCTGAAGACACGCAGTCGCTCTTTCTGTCTTTTGTTTTTTCTCTCCAAACCACTTTATGTACAGGGTTAGGGTTCTGCAGCTTGTATCGTCAAGTCAGACTTAACTCCCCACCCTTTTCCTGGCGAAAACTACAGAGTGGCGGTGGTTCAGGAAGTAGAGTAGGTGAGGAACGTTGGTTTTCCAATCATTGGCTCCATCAGTCTGTGTGGCAGACTTGCCCAAGTATCCTTGTGCAAGATACTGAATGCTGAGTTGCTCCCGATGTGTTCCTCTGAGTGTGAATGCATACACAGAAAATGTGCTCATACAACGAGGTGTGAATGAGTGATGTTGAGTTTTGTAGTATAAAGCTCATTCACTCTTTAGGTAGTGCCAGTGCCAGTTATTTTACACAGAGATTCTTCCTGGAATCTTTGTCCATAAAAATTAGGAAGAGAACTGGTGATAAAGAGCAGCTGGAAACCATACAGGGACCAAGGTTATCAAGGCCAAAAGCATGAAACACAGCTACACCTATACTCTGAAACACGTTGTCACTGACCTTTCATCATGCCCCGCCCACATTGGGCTCCCCTGCACATCTGTCACAGGAGAACGAGGAGACAGCAAACAATTAAGTGTGTGAGCAGTTGTTGAGGCAGAGCCGAAAGAGAAAGAGAAAATAATAGTGTCCCTACGAGGCATTAATCTCCCTCACGCTGGAGACGAGTCAAATGCGATGAGCTGGTGACTAACGCCACATTTTACATACCGCAGCCACAGGCAAGAGCTTCCACGCCACGAGAAACACATGAAGGATTTAACTCCTGCTGAGGCCCCACTGAGATCTCCTGGCTGCAGCACGTTAGAGCCCACTTAAACTGAATCTTACCGTATTTAAACTTCAGCTTCAAATTTAAATGCAACACATTAAAGACATGCAGCCCGACGTGGGCACAAACATAAGAACAGAACTCACGAAAAGGAAGAAGGACAAAATATTCAGCTTCATTATCATCCTCATGATGTGAAAAAACATTTAAAAATGAATCAAAGTTTAATGGTTCATCTCTTAACCTTCCTCTCGTGTTAGCTTTCTGTTATCATCTCTTATGTTAGCGGGTCGGTTTTGACCCGTGAATTAAATCAGCTATAAAATATACTAAAAACAATAAGTTATCATCCAATTTGTTTCTCATCTCTTGGTTACCTTGTTAGGCTTCCTTATCCATGAAAATGTTGGTTTTAATACTTTTGGTGTGGGCCTCTGGGTCTTTTTTTGTCACTATACCCCTCGATTTCAATTAAAAACAAATTGTAAAATTAACCTCAAGAGAATCATATTAATAAATAAAAGGTTTTTGTGTTACCTGAGTATTACTGAGGGGTATAGGACACATCTCTTAAATAAATCTGTTTTATTGATTTTTTTCATTTTAAGATTAATAACTAAAATGACATCGATGGTGTTACGGGTCAATTTCGACCCATAGACATTTACATCAAGAAAAGACAAAAAAAGTTTGTTTTTTTTCAGCAGTAGACCTTTAATATAAACTGAAAAAAAAGAAAAAGTCCTCTCCTCCTTTGTTTTGGTTATAGCCGTGGGTAATTGTGGGCTTTTTATCACTTCCCAATGATACAGCTTCACCTCAGTTTCCTTTGTGAAGTTCTTGTCCAAGGTCATATCTGGTAAAAAATAAAATAAAATAAAATATCACAGCTGATATTGTGATCCTGCAGTCCAGTGGTCATATGGAGGACCACACATTTTCATTGTTTCTTCTCAGGGGTGCCACTCGCAGCTTTGACTGTGAAAATCTGTACATTCCAGGCATAGTTGGTTTTTGCATCACAGGCTTCCCAGATTTTTCTGCCGTTTTTCCCTTGCTTACTGGGTATATATTGCCGGAAGGGGCATTTTCCTCAAAAAGTGGACAAGACATTCATCCACTGTCACTGGCCCTGGGATGAACATCAGTGGAAGAAGCTGCACCCATCTCTCCCAGACATCCCTGATGGGAGCAAGTTTGTCAGACCTCGGTCTGGTCTCTCTGTTGTCAAATCTGAGGACTCTTGAATCAAAATGATATCAAATGTGTGAAGTGACATCGTTGCCCAGAAAATGTTTCTGCCTGTCGATGCATCCCATAGACGATCAGTGGCCTCATTGCAGCATCTGTACACTCCAGCAAGAACAATGAAAGCATCCAGGTATTCCTCATCATGTCGCCATGGACTTTTTTTCCTTCAAGGTTTATCATAGTAATGATGATTCTTTCTAGTGACAATGGCATAAATATCTCAAAACATCTCTTGATGTCACTGACTTTGGTCAGAGCAAACCTTGTGATTCCAGGGGTCATTTTGATGACATTTGCAGCAGCTGCCCTGCCATGTACATCATGAGGTACTGAGCTCCAAAAGATCTTACCATTTTTGGACTTGAATCTTTCAGCAGGAGTAGCTTCAGCACCAGCGACCTCCACCTCTGATCAGATGTGTCTGTGTCTTCTGGATGATAGTCCACATTGTCTTCCTCCTTAGAAACCTGCCCATCTGAATCGCTATGCTGCTCTGTGTCCTCTCCTTCATTTTCACCAAAAATATGATCCAGTACTTAGCTCACTGTGAATCTTCTTCTCATTTTTTGTATGCTGCAAATTGTAAATGTGCACTCTGGAAGTCAAATGGCCACTCAAATAGTGAATTCACCTCACATGCCCGTGTTTATTTTGTTTTGTTTTTGTGCAGGTATACTGCAAAAAACATGCAAAATAAGAATCCCCTAAAGCTCATATGATTAGGAGAGGCGCTTGCTGTAAGTGTTTTAGCTGACAGTGCACTTATGATTTCAGTTTTGGCTTTAATTATTGCTTTATACTCATAATATTATACCTGGGTCGAAACCGACCCTAACAACACAAAGGTCATAATTTCAACTAGGGCATTTTATAATTTAGTGAAAATAATTTTTTTTATTTTATTTTGTAGAAATAGAGGTTCCTGACAAAGTCAAAAAGCCTTGATACAATAAACAAATGTATGTGATTTTTTTATGCATTTGAAATTTAAAATGGGTCGGTGCCGACCCTAACACGAGAGGAGGGTTAAAAATAATCACTACCGTAATTGTCGGGCTATAAGCCGCTACTTTTTGCACAAGCTTTGAACCCTGCGGCTTTTAGTCAGGTGCGGCTTTTCTATGGATTGTCCATGATTTTTGTGATATCGTAAGACGATTTGTTTTGTTTGTTCCGCTGTTGTACGGCACTACGTTGCCTGGCGGAAGGATCGGGGTTCAAGAGTGGTATGTTGGTCACATGTCCATCCGCCAGGCAACATAGTGCCGTACAAGTAGCGCGAAAAACAAACTTCAAAGTAGCGCTACGCGTTCAGCGGGAGTCGTGGATGATGAGCGGCGATAAACTTGCGAAAAGCAAGTTGTGCTTAACTCTACCGGTGGATTCTGACAGCCTGGAAAAGTGTGCAAACATCCACGATCACCAACGGATTTCGAAGGGCTGGACTGCTGCATGATGAAGAGGAGGACACCGCCACGGCCCTTCAGAGGGTGTTCGACTCCGACACTGACAATGACAATGAGGATTATCTTTGGTTTTGAAAGTGACAACGAAGGAAAGAAGCTGAGAGTGGATGACGAAGCCATCCTGAGCCTGTTCGTATCCGACACTGGAGAAGAGGACTTTGGTGGTTTTAGTGCGCAGGAAGATGGTGGTGAATGACTGACTTTTCTTCTTGTTAAAGCTGTGTCACTGCACCTGAGCCTATAAGGTAGTCCAAATCTATTTTTCTGGTGTGCTGTAGGTTACTGTTATGTACTACATTTGTTACTCATTTATGAAGCACAGCACATGTGCAAATATGTACCCATAACTTGTTTTTCAAAATATTAATAAAAGGGGTGTGTCTCCAAACAGCCATCTCTTTCCTGACAATTCGCTTTGTGCATATTCTCTTACATATGATAAGTCAATATTGAAACACCTGCGGCTTTTAGTCAGGTGCGGCTAATGTATGTACAAAACAGGATTTTCCCCTGATTTTAGCTTGTGCGGCTAATATTCAGGTGCGCTTTGTAGTCCGGGAAATACGGTGATAACTTTTTTTTTTTTTTTTTTTTTTTTTGCCTGTCCCGTTTGGCTCTTTTGCCATCAGAATTGTTGTCTAAAGGCAAAGAAAGATGCCCAACGGATTTACTTTACCAAATTGACCATTACGGCAAGGCTGGGATGGTCAATTTGGTAAAGTAAATCCTTACCATAATGGTCCATTTGATTCACCTTTTATTGTTTATTTTATTTTCACTTACTGAATACGGGACAGACTTGACTGGGGGAAAGAAGGGGAGAAAGAAAGAGGGAAAGAGAAACAGCTGAGAAGAGGGACGGGGGAGAAGGGCAAAAAACATAAACCAACAGAATGGGCGGGAAAAAAAATGCATATATCAATCACCTGGATCACCTGCTGAGAAAGAAAAAAGAAAACAAGCAGAAGAGAACAAGAGTAATAGAATAAACAACATCACAATGATATATGGGAATATGACAGTAAATACTAAATATTAAACATTATTGTGCAGCAAGATCAACAGAACACAGTGTGCTTTGAGGTAGGAGCCAAAAAGGGTGTAGTTTGTGGGTGTGAACACCCGTGTGTACACCTGTGAGCATGGACGCGCTTGTTTTTTTTTTAAAAGGTTCCTTCATGTAATGATCTGCTAGAGGGTGTGGGGGGGCCACAGCCCCGTCCTCCAGGGCATGAAGCAGGTATGAAGGAGATCAAAACTCCAGACATCCAGAGGCCCCCAGAACACAAGAGACCAAGGAAGACCAACAGAGGGGCAGCTGCGCCACTGTCCCAGAAAGAGCTGAGGAGAGTCCCAGATGAGGGCTCACTCAGCAGCCGCGGAGCAGAAGCCAGGGGGAGTTGCAATGACGCGCCCGTGAGCTCCGCCGGCAGCCAGCCGTGCCTGAGTGACCGAGCCCCAGGCCGAGAGGCCGGGGGCACCCCACCTCCGAAGTGGCCCGAGCGAGCCCCAGGCTCCAGGCCCTGATAAGCGGCCGCCAAGGAGTGAGCCGGTGTGTACCTGGACGTCCATCCCCGGACACAAAGAACCACCAACGCACCGACACCTGAGGGAGTCCGCCACTGGCAGGGGAAGTGGTGGTGGGGGGAGATAGGCCTCCAAACCTTGGAGGGCCTAAGATGTCCCCAGAGAGGTGGCGTCTGACACCCAACCTGACATATAGACACAGACATACAGGCACACACAGATACAAACATCCATTCCCACCCTCATGCTCTCATATGCACTTACTCCACACTCAACCAACGTGGAGACAGACATAAAGAGACGCTGTACACACGATCACACTCCCCAAGCGTACTCTACAAACCGGGTCTAGGTACCCTTGCCCCTGGAGGGGGGAACTGCACCCAGACCCAGGTGGTGTTACCCTTTTCCCTGCGGTGGGGGGAGGCAGACCGCCCCGACTCCGCAGCAGCAGGGAGGCCCCACACTCCAGACCGCAGTCGGACGGCCAACTCCTCCTCCTAGCCCCCCCGCTCCAGCAGGTCGCAGAGAATGGGGGTGAGAGAAGACTCCAAACCTCCCTCCACCCGCTCATTGTAGTGTTGATGCATGTGTGTTCTAAGGTGCATTTAAAACCCAGGAGGGCATGGAGCTACCTGCCAGAGAGCAGCAGGTAAGCGCATGGTCCCTCCTGCTAGCCCTCAATGTCTACGTGTATTTAACATTGAGAGGTGGGCAACGACGCCAGGGGTGGGGTGTACACCCTGATGGTACTTTGGATTCCGTGTATCGTGCCCACCCCCAAGATCCTATATGCATGTGTAATGAGAGTGTGAGTAATGTGAACATCTAAGTTGTGGGATAAAATTGAGGCAGAGGCAGCCAGAAGGGGACGGGACGGGGGGGGGCCTCCTCTGCACCCTGATGACATACCCCTACTCCAAGGTCCTGCATGTGTGGGTGGCTGTGGTGGAGCGGAAAGAGGGAGGCAGCTGGAGAAACTTTAACTTTGCCCTTAAAGCAGCATTCTCCTTCCACACCTTTATAAGAAAGTTTTCTCCCTGACTAGCCTCACTGTTAATCTTTGATGTGTCACGTCGTAATAATTCCTCTCCCAACAACCAACTGTACGAAGTGAGGTTCTCTTCAGGGATTTACTTATACAGTATATTCATTCATTTACAGGTCATTTAAGGTTGACTGTATTCTGACACATATTCCAAAACTGTACGTTTATCAAATGTTCACATTTGACTCAAACATTTACAGTCAGAGCATCAAACGGTGTCTTCTGACGAGGACGTCTGAACTCACAGAGACTTTATGAATAAATGTTTTCTTTGGCTGAGGAGGCGTTCAGAGGAAATGAAAAAAGAGACTAGATCCACACGTGTGCCCTGTAGCACCACACACACACACACACACACACACACACACACACACACACACACACACACACACACTCTCTCTCTCTCTCTCACACACACACACACTCTCTCTCTCTCTCTCTCTCACACACACACACACACACACACACACACACACACACACACACACACACACACACACACTCTCTCTCTCACACACACACACACACACACACACACACACACACACACAGCTTTGTGTGGGTTTGGACTGAAAGTTTAATGTTAGAGTTTCCATTAAAGTTTTTAAATAAAAATAAAAATAATAATAATTTACAAAAGAAGAAAAATCCACAAATATTTTTTTTTTTTTTGTGTCCCGTTTGGATCTTTAGCCATCAGAATTGTTGTCTTAAGGCCAAGAAAGATGCCAAGCGGATTTATTTTACCAAGTGGATCATCATGGCCTTGCCATATTGGTCCATTTGATTGACCTTTATTATAATTATGTATTTATTTTATTTTCGGTTGCTACAAATGGGACAGACATGACTGGGGAATAGGCAGTGTTGGGGAGTAACGGAATACATGTGCCGCCGTTACGTATTTAAAATACAAAATATGAGTAACTGTATTCCGTTACAGTTACCGTTTAAAAAGGTGGTATTCAGAATACAGTTACTTTGTTGAAATAAATGGATTACACTGCGGTATTTTCCTGTTTCATATTGTGGCGGGTCAGGACTGTTTGGGTTTTGTTTGACGTTCTGTTGTTCCAGGCGGCAGCGTTACGGTTGCCATGGTTACAGGGCGACGCTCTTTTCGAGAGAGCGCCTTTTCGTTGTTGTTGTTGTTGTGCTAAGCTAACAGGCAGAATGTTACAAGCATAGCTCTAAAGAATGTAGCATCATGGGCAGTGTAGTCCGTGTTGCAGGGAGAATGGACTGCCATACACGTTATGGGTCTGTGAGCGAGGAGGGAGAAAAAGGGGAGTGGAAAGGTACGAGTTGTCATCGAGGAAAAACGGGAGCTGGAAGCATGTAAATATAATAATAACCACTGTCGCCAAGAAGAGTGCCTGACGAGCCCAGCTGTAAGTCAGCTATTAAGACTCGACTGTACACCGTGTTCGTGTTTTCCTCCGAAAACAATAAGTTCCGTTAGAGCAGCCTTTCAACGCCTCTCTCTGTCTCTCGCAAGAAGAGTTGACCCACACAACAAAGTAAAGCTATTTTTCGGCTACGAGCCGACAGGGACCCCGTATTAGTCAGAGGTCCCTTTACTACAGTTCGGAGTCGCGGACCTTTCAGTAACAGTAATAAATCACACAGCAATAGTACATTCACGTTGTTGTAAAAAGCATGATAATATATTAAGTAATCCAAAGTATTCAGAATACGTTACTGTCATTGAGTAACGTAACGGAATACGTTACAGAATACATTTTGGGGCATGTATTCTGTATTCTGTAATGGAATACGTTTTTAAAAGTAACCTTCCCAACACTGGGAATAGGACAGGGAGAAAGAATGAAAGAAAGAGAGGGAGAGAAAGAAAACCAGAGGGGAGAAGAGACGGTGAGAAGGGGGGGAAGAAAGAAAGAAAAACAAACAAAACACCTGGATCACCTGTATGGAGAAAAAAAAACAGAAGAGAAAGCAAACAAAAAAAGAGCAACATAATAAAAACAGCACCATCACAATAAACTAGCTAGCAGTAGATAACAGTAGATACTAAATATTAAATGTTCCAAAATCCACGTTTTAAAACATCAGAGTTCACAGTGCAACCAGCTCTCACACCAAAACTGGAAAACTTTACAAATTAGAATACAACAATCGAAACATCGCTGTGGAGTTCACGTGGACATGATGCTGACAGTATGAATGTTTTTAAAGGAAAACAAGTGGAAATGGAAAAAACATTCCCCAAAATATATATTTACATTAAAAAGGAGGATTCAGGCTGTCTTTACACAATGGCATCTAACATCTGTACCAACCTTCATCCTGCATGAAACAGAAGCTTTATGTAGGTGGCACTGTGGAGCCTCTTTATGTGTGCAAGAACTATGTAAAATTTCATGACTAAGCTTGTGTAGTCACTCAAATAGACTCATGGTATATTAATATTACATTCACAGGTTCAGATTTTAAAAATAATACAAGATGACGAAAGGAAAGTTAAAATCACATAAAGTCTATAAGTGAGCTTTCAGAGGTGATTTAAAAGAGGTGAACGGACTCATATTCAAGAGCCACCCGAGGATCCCAGGCTGAGAGCTGGGACGTGTTTAACGAGTGAACGGGAAATCTGCTCTACGATGTAAAGAGCTGCTGCCTTGTGAACTCTCCGTCTCTGTGATGATGAAGAGCATATCTTCCTGAGTGACACAACATTTCCAGATGTGTCTCCATGTAGAGAAGGCCAGTTAGTAGCATGTGGTTATATTTCCATGTCAGGTGATGCATCGTGCTAATCTGTGTTTGATTGATCAGCCTGACTGTGATTAATGTGAAGCTGGAGCACTGCTGTCTTGATGGAAGAGCAGGAGGATGAAGTGAAATCCCTCATGCTGCTGATCAGTCCAGATTTACATGCAGTCACAATCCCGATCACCAGAAGAGACGGAGGGCTGTTCGGCGGTGCAGGGCGGATGGTGTTCTCTCAGCTTTGTGAAGCTTTTTTTGGGTGTAGGTTGAAATGTAGGAAAGCAATATCCTGTGAGGCCTTTAATCACCAGCTGGCGGCCTCGGACCTGTCTCCGTGTGTGCGTCTGAACTGTGGCCTCATTGATCAAAGCTGCTGCGATGGGATGGAGGGACGCGGCTATGCATGGACACAGCCGGCCCTCGCTGCACTGCTGTCCTCACCGCGCCGCTCGGGCTGGTGTGGGACCATTTGTCAAAGTTTTATCTGATTCCAGAGGTATTGGATCTATCAGTCATCGTGTATGAGAGAGGAGATTGACCACTTCCATGGGTATTTTTCTAAATTAGACGCAGCTGATACCAAAGTGACGTGGGCTGCCGTTACAGGTGACGGACGCCTGTAACAGCAGCCTCGTTAACGCCATGTTTAGCACCGTAATTTAATTGGCTCTAGGGCAGGTCGAGTTTCGAGGTGGTGTCCCTGTCCAGTTTCTCTTTTTGTCCTCTGGGTCTGAGATTACCTTCCTCGCTGACAAAGCACCTGCCAGACATTCATCATTGATCCCATCCATCCGTCTATCGGCGCGGGGCTGTGCTCGGCCATCAGCACGTAATGCCTGGCAGCCGGGCGTGCTGCCCGATAATGAAAGATAGGAAAACATCACACACTCTGTCAGCCAGCGTTAGGGCCCCGATGAATCCCACTTAGACCAAACATGCATCTCCCATTCAGCGTCCGCTTTTTGTTCTCACTTCGTTTGACCTGATTTTTAGTCCTTTATCATTTCAGATGACCAAAGTCAAAGATCAGAGCTCTTCCTAATTTTCTAATCTCGTTTCGGGAGAAAACCTTTTTTCAGCTGATGCCGTGCTGGTCCAACTAACAAGCACCCATTTGGGTGCATTCCAGCTAAATTGTCGTGCTTGTGTTCAGTTTTTCTGGCAGACAGCACTGGTTAATTGCCACTTAATTAGCTGTTTTACCCAGAATGCTTAGCCCCACTTGGGACAGGTCTCTCATTAAAGGCGAAGCATCTAAACTCATCACAGAGCTAAAGAACATTCTGTGTGGAAAAACACAATTATCAGCGTTTAGACGCATACGTTTTCCAATAGGTGTTATTTTTTACTGCTTAACAGCTAATTCTCTGAGGATTCAGGCGCGGTGACTTTAAAGTTTCAGAGTTTACTTTCTTCTTCGTGTGGTCAGAACGTGCTTATATATAATACTAATGGACAGATTACTGGCCCAGCTCAGGGCTCTGAAGCCAATAGGGACTTGCGACCTTGTTTCTTTTTTCTAATAAGTACCCCTTTCACATTTTTAAAACACATCTGTTTAAATGAAAACATAATAATATCAGCAGCTGAGTCAGAACTACAGTCCTGATTCCAATGCAAGCATTAACTTGTTGATATGACTCTGGACACTGTAGCTCCTGTGAAAAATAAGATCTCAAATCAGAAGAACTTGACTTCCTGGTAACTCTGTGCACCTTGAAGCAGATAACTCGTAAGCTGGAGAGGAAATGGCGTGTCACAAATAGAACATCTTACTATTCATCACGAGTGTTGGTCAAGTTACTTGAAAAAAGTAATTAGTAAATAATTACTGATTACTTCTCCAAAAAAGTACTTTGCTGATTACTTATTTTCAAAAGTAATGGGTTACTTAATAGCAATTTAAATTGTGGCAAAATTCCTCTCTGCATTTAACCCCTTCACTCAGTGAAGCAGCCACCAATCCAGTGGCCGGAGAGCAATGTGTAAGGACAGTACCTTGCTCAGGGTTACCTCAGGGTAGCCGTTCGGTTGATTTGAACCCCCGACCTTCTGATCATGGGGCCACCACTCTACCTACTGAGCTATCCCTGCCCGACTGATAGAAAATGTTACTTAGTTACTGTTTAAAAACAAGATACACAACCTGAATAGGTAATAAAGCAATAGACCTTTCAGGGCGTTTCTATTTTTTCTGCAAAATCCATCATATAAAATGTAATTAAATGAAAAAGTCCATTTTTAAATCTTGTGAAATCTCTTTTTTCTTGTATTATTAGTCTTAATCTTTTAATTGTATGCACATTGCATCAAGCAAAAATTAAATTATATGTAACAGTCTTTGACTTGAAGAAATGGGTTTAACATTTAAACCTATTTTCTGCATATTCTATCATTTAAAATAAAATTATGTTTTGTGTTTACACTCACTCTTTCAAATAGATACAAGTAAAACACAGCAGAAAATAAATAAAATCAAAGACTCAGCTGCCCTGAGTCCTGTCACTCTTAAATCTATTGTCACCTGTTTAGCAGGAGTGGTGCGGGTGGAGGTTTGCCCACAGCGGTCATGTCAGGGGGAGGATCTCTGTGAATGTCACATTCCCGTTGCAGCCTTCTCGGTGCTTGCTCAGAAGTTTAGGGGGGTTCCCTGTAAAAAGGTTTTTTTCCCAAACAGAGTGTACAGTGGACACTAATGTTTTTGTCACTTTTTACGGAATCAAACTCAAAATAATGTGATTACTTCCACGCTTTAAACACTGCACGGTCATACTCTCTCCCACACTCGATATATCCATTGTTGGTCTGCACACGTCTGTTACCACGAATGTCGCACGCGCTTACGTCATTGTCATGAGACACTCACAAAGTCACGGTTTACTAATGCAGTAATGCAGCTTTGTACTGTTGCACCCAATGTGACCCAGTGTCCTATATTGAGATTCACAGCCAGCTAAACTCCCTCTTGCATCACTTCCTCCAAGGAACAGGAAACGTGTTGTATTTGGACAGGATTTAATGCAAAAAAGTGTGAAACTGAAATGATACAGAATACAGAAATGTCACGTAAACCAGCGGTCCCCAACCTTTTTTGCGCCACGGACCGGTTTATGCCCGACAATATATTCATGGACCGGCCTTTAAGGTGTCGCAGATAAATACAACAAAATAAAACTAGTACCGGTACCGAAAAAAATAAAATTTATTCATAACACACGTGAAAAGACCCAGGAAAACTGAGTTAACGATAAAAACGATAACAAAATAACGCTGAAAACTGATAAAAACCCTGAAAACTATACATTTCACGCCTGAGCCTCAACCTGAGCCCGGTACCAAACGACTCATGGACCGGTACCGGTCCGAGGCCCGGGGGTTGGGGACCGCTGACGTAAACATTAGCTTGGGTTGAACTTAAGTGGACATATAAAACACATCAAATGTTTACAAATCACTTCAATAATGTCATATACCCTGTCTGAAAGGTAAACGCAATTAAGAAACTTACTCATATTGCCACTCAAAGGGATTTAACGGAGTGGATGCCTTTGGATCGGAAGAAACACACCATGGCTGTGTCCCAATTCAGGGTCTGCACGCTTGAAGTACGCATTGTGAGGCAAGGCAAGGCAAGGCAAGGCAAGGCAAATTTATTTGTATAGCACAATTCAACAACAAGGTGATTCAAAGTGCTTTACAGAGACATTAGAAACAAAAACAAATAAAAAGCATGATTTAAAATTGATTAAAACAAGCAAACAAACAAACTAACTAAACACACACATTTCACACCTGTTCGCGCGATCTGAACCCTTATCGTAAGGGGAGCTACCAGTCCTTCTGTGGACGAGCTACTTTCTATTTTAAATTCCCTGAATTTAAAATACTCTCTAGACCCAGTTGGGGAGCTACCCAGAGCTCTAATCCCACACCAGTTCGCGCGATCTGAACCCTTATCGTAAGGGGAGCTACCAGTCCTTCTGTGGACGAGCTACTTTCTATTTTAAATTCCCTTTCTATTTTAAGTACTCTCTAGACCCAGTCTAGACCCAGCTGGGGAGCTACCCAGAGCTCTAAACCCACTTAACAAACAAACAAACAAACAAACAAACAAACAAAACAGTATATAAAATCAAAACAGATAAAATCAGAACAGTAGATAAAATCAGTAGTTAATGTAAGTTTTGAAATTTAAGCTTAACTAATTAACAAACAAACAAAACAGTATATAAAATCAAAACAGATAAAATCAGAAATAGATAAGATCAGTAGTTCGTGTAAGTTTTGAAATTTAAGCTTAAAAGTGTGGATTTAGTGCTTTATTCAAATGCAGCTGAGAATAGGTGAGTCTTCAACCTGGATTTAAATAAACTGAGTGTTTCAGCTGATCTGAGGCTTTCTGGGAGTTTGTTCCAGATATAAGGAGCATAAAAGCTGAATGCAGCTTCTCCGTGTCTGGTTCTGACTCTGGGAACTGATAAAAGACCGGATCCAGATGACCTGAGGGATCTGGAAGGTTCATACTGGGTTAGGAGGTCACTGATGTATTTTGGTCCTAAACCATTCAGAGCTTTATAGGCCAGCATCAGAACTTTAAAGTCTATCCTCTGACATCAGACCTTTTATCCTAGAAATATTTTTGAGGTGATAGTAAGCTGATTTTGTTATTGTCTTAATGTGTTTCTCTAAGTTTAGGTCTGCATCCATCACTACACCCAAATTTCTCGCCTGGTTTGTGGTTTTTAGATGTATAGATTGAAGTTCTCTGGTGACCTGTAATCGTTTTTCTTTGGCGCCAAAGACTATTACTTCAGTTTTGTTTTTGTTTAGTTGGAGAAAATTGTGGCACAACCAGTCATTAATTTCCTCAATGCATTTACCAAGAGCCTGTACAGGGCCTCGGTCTCCTGGTGACATTGTGATATATATTTGTGTGTCATCTGCATAGCTGTGGTAGTTTATTTTGTTGTTCTTTATAATCTGTGCCAGTGGGAGCATGTAAATGTTAAACAGAGGGGGTCCCAAGATGGAACCTTGGGGAACTCCACATGTGATACTTGTCTGCTCAGATGTGAAGTTACCTATTGATACAAAGTATTTCCTATTTTCTAAGTATGTTTTGAACCAGTTTAGTACAGTTCCTGAAAGACCTGTCCAGTTCTCCAGTCGTTTGAGTAATATGTTGTGGTCAACTGTATCAAATGCTGCACTGAGATCCAGTAAAACTAAGACTGACATTTTTCCACTGTCTGTATTCAGACATATGTCATTGAACACTTTGGTCAGAGCGGTTTCAGTGCTGTGGTTCTGTCTAAAACCTGACTGGAAGGCATCATAGCAGTTATTCTGTTTTAAGAAGTAATTGAGCTGTTGAGAAACTGCTTTTTCAATGATTTTACTTAAAAATGGGAGATTTGAGATCGGCCTGTAGTTGTTCATTTGTGTCTTGTCAAGATTGTCCTTTTTCAGTATAGGTTTGATTACAGCAGTTTTTAGTGGTTCTGGAAACACACCTGACATTAAGGAAAAGTTGACGATCTGTAACAGGTCTGACTCTAAAGTCTTTGAGACCTTTTTGAAAAAACTTGTTGGCAGGACATCTAAACAGCAAGAGGAGGAGTTCAGTTGACCTAAGATGTCCTCCAGGTCTTTGCTGTTAATCGGGTGAAACTGTTTGATGGTGTTTAAACAGTTTTTCGGTGGACACAGTACATATCCTGGATCTGCTGTTGATGTACCAACTGCTTCTCTAATCTTTTGGATTTTGTCTGTGTAGAATTTGGCAAAGTCATTGCAGGCCATGGTTGAATGAAGTTCAGCTGCCGCTGGCACAGGAGGGTTTGTTAGCCTGTCAACTGTAGAAAATAAGACCCGAGCATTATGGCTGTTTTTAGTGATGATGTCCGAGAAGTAGGACCTTCTTGCACTCCTCAGCTGTAAATTATAATTTCTCTTTATAGATGTCATAATGAACCTGGAGGTTTGTTTTTCTCCATCTGCGCTCAGCTTTCCTACACTCTCTTTTTTCATTTTTCACTAGTGTGGAGTTTCTCCATGGAGACTTTTTCCTTCCAGAGTGCGATTACATCACCGCCACGCGACAACGGCTGTCCCAATTCACAGTGTACTTCAAACGCGTGCTCCAAATGAGCCGTCGATTTCCCCAATTATCAAGCGTGGTCCGGTGCACGCTTCGTGGTCCCATATACCCCACAATTCACCGCGCAGCGGTGGGTGTGGAGAATTTTGTCGCAAAATACGGCAGAAGGGAGCGCCCGAAAGTGAACTGTCAAAAGTAAGTACTGAATATGATGTCATTTATGTGCGAATGTTTAATAACGAAGAACATTAAAGCCTTTACTTATATATAAATATATCTATATATGTATCATAATAATCTGACAATACATATAATATTGGCCATATTATATTTACATTATCACAGGGAGATGATTTTAGTCTCATGAACAACATTAACTAATTGTTATTTACTAACTACTCTTGTAATGACTGTTCAGCACAGAAATGAAGCCCAACAATCATGTTTTACAGTCCTGTGGTCTCAGCCTCAGATACTCAACTAATCAAAGTGATGTCATGACAAAAATGACTGACCAACAAAACATTTTTTCTCCTTCATTTCCGTCACACAAAGCTGTATGTAACGAATCTCGCGGTTAGTATCATGGTTGCTGTGGGACACAGAGGTAAGTGACAGAAGTGACGGGGAAAGGTAAGCGACCCATGTTGTAGGTGACGTCAGACGCCTGAGATTTGGCGGGAAAAAAAAAGCGAATGGTAGCATAGAATTTAACAAAGTTTCTTTAAACTTCAGTATTGCCAAATAAACTAACCAACTGTCATATAACTAACAACATCTGTCCTATCATCTCAAACACCCTGGAGGACAACGAGGAGAGTTTAGACGCTCTCCAAGAATACATCGACCGGTCCTTCGAAGATTTAGTAATGAAGAAGGCCCAGAGCGTGTCTTCCGCAGCCAAAGCTGAGACGCCGTCATCTAAAAGATATCGCCCGGCAGACTCCCCCGGAACAACATCGCCTACCGGCAAAGATATCGTCGACATCCTGTAGTCAATCGATAAGCGATTGTCCAGTTTTGATGCAAGGCTGTCCCTGGTGGAGATCTTACACCGGGAATTTAAATCTCTAAAAGAATCCCTGGAGTTCAGCCAGCGGCAGGTGGAAACACTTGCTGCGGAAAACACCACGCTACGGGACTTGGTCAAATCTCTAACCGAAAATGTGACCCAATTAAACATAGAAAATAAAAAAATAAAAGAGACCGTTATAGATTTACAAGCCCGTAGCATGAGAGATAATCTGGTGTTTTCTGGTATTCCAGAGTCTGCCGGAGAGGACCCGGAAACGACCGTGAGAAGCTTCATTAAAATCCACCTGAAGCTGCCGGAGGACACGGTGAAAAACATAGGGTTCGATAGAGTGCATCGCATAGGGGCTCCGAAGACAGGAAGCGGGAGACCACGTCCTATTGTAGCCAAATTCAGCCACTTCAAGCAGAAGGAGCAGGTGAAGAGTCGTGGCAGAGAGCTGAAAGGAACGGATTTCAGCGTGAACGATCAGTTCCCCAGAGAGATCCTGGAACGACGCAGGGTCCTCTTCCCAGTCCGATGTAGTTTTATCCAGAAAGGCTCCCGGGCTGTCATCGCCGTGGACCGGCTCTACGTGGACGGACAGCTCTACCGCGACCCTGGCATCACTCCAGGGCTGTATTGACCGCACACCAGATAAGAATCCGCTGCACCATTCTCTTCACTCACACTCTCTTGTATTAACTTTTGCTTAACTATGTAAGTTTGTGTTTGCTAGTTTAGTATAACGTCACCGTCACTCTACGCCAATGCTTTAATTGGAATGTTTCCATTCTTATTTCTTTTTCCCTCTCTCTCTCTTTTCACGCACCTTGCTCTTTGGTTTATTTGCTTCTCTTTTCTATCACTATGTCGATCACCTGTTTCCCTATCCATCCACAAGCGACACTGTCTATTTCTACATGCTTACTCTGCACGATCACACACACATGCGTTTAAAGGCAACACATTTACAACAGCCACACAGCGCACACAGATATAGGACACATGCACACATTTGCTCATATTAGTTATTATGCACACACATAGTCAGACCTATGGAGCTTCTTACCGCGCATTTTCTTCTCTTTACTCACCAAAAAAAAAAAAAAAAGATGTGTTTCCATTTTCCTCACCCGTCTAAGCGAGACATACAGCGTACATCATTAGCCACAAACACACAACTATGGGCATGTTAAGATTTGTCACATGGAATGTGCATGGAGCTGGCTCTAGGGAAAAAAGGTTAAAAATATTTAACCAACTTAAAAAATTACAGGCAGACGTTGTTTTATTACAAGAAACCCATATGCCTGTCACAGGTTTGAATGAACTTAAAACACCTGAGTTTCCTAATGTGTTCTCAGCCTGTTATAATTCTAGACAAAGAGGAGTAGCAATTCTAATACATAAAAATATTAATTTCACAGTACTCGATACAGTTATAGATCCAGAGGGCAGATTCCTAATCGTCAAACTATCTATACTTAACCAAAAGCTAGGTATTGTAAGTATATATGGTCCAAATGTTGATGACCCCTCATTCTTCCACGGTTTTTTTAGTACACTCTCCGAACACCTAGATTGCACAATTGTTCTTGGGGGAGACCTCAACCTGGGACTAAATGAAGAAATGGATAGGCTCAATACAGCAGGAACTCAGCGTAACTGGCAGTCCACAAATATAATCAAACAGTATATGAGCGACTTTGGTCTTTGCGATGCATGGCGCTCCCTTTACCCCAACAGTAAGGAATATTCTTTCTTCTCACATGTCCATCACTCCTACTCTCGTCTGGATTATTTTCTGGTCAGCAGCTCACTGCTGAGTAACATTACACACAGTGAGATTCATCCTATAGCTGTCAGCGATCATGCTCCTGTATCTTTAACACTAATACAGATGAATAATACTACACCAAGAAAAAGCTGGAGATTTAATACATCACTGCTCAAAGACGAAGACTTTATCAAATACTTTAAAAAAGAGTGGACTCTATATTTAGACTTTAATGACATTCCTGGAACATCAGCATCTGTCCTCTGGGAAGCAGGGAAAGCCGTGATGAGAGGTAAAATAATTTCTTTCTCATCACATAAGAAGAAAGAAGAAAACAAAAAAATTCAGGAAATAGAGAAAAACATCAAATCCTTAGAAAAAGCCTATGTGTCACACCAAGATCAAGAAATATTAAACAAAATACGCAAGACAAAACTAGAATTAAATGAAATTATTAATAAAAATACTAAATTCTTAGTACAAAGTCTTCGCCTGCAAAATTATGAACACGGTAACAAATCCGGACAATTTCTTGCTAACCAGTTAAAAATCAATAAAGAAAAAACAACTATATGTGCTGTTCAAGATTTATCTGGGAATACAGTATATGATTCTTTTTTTTTTTTTTTTTTTTTTTGTGTCCCGTTTGGATCTTTAGCCATCAGAATTGTTGTCTTAAGGCCAAGAAAGATGCCAAGCGGATTTATTTTACCAAGTGGATCATCATGGCCTTGCGATATTGGTCCATTTGATTGACCTTTATTATAATTATGAATTTATTTTATTTTCAGTTGCTACAAATGGGACAGACATGATTGGGGGATAGGACAGGGAGAAAGAATGAAAGAAAGAGAGGGAGAGAAAGAAAACCAAAGGGGAGAAGAGACGGTGAGAAGGGGGGGAAAAGAGAAAAACACCCAAAACAAAACAAAAACAAACAAAAAAAACACCTGGATCACCTGTATGGAGAAAAAAAACAGAAGAGAAAGCAAACAACAAAGAGAATCAGAATCAGAATGGGGTTTATTGCCAAATGTTGATCAGGTTTACAACATTAGGAAATTGCTGCGGTGCTTCAGTGCAAACATAGTGTCATAAATAGCACTTAAATAGACATGGAAAAAAATAAAAGTAGGGATAAGAATTAAAAGTGCTACGTGGAAAGATATGTGCATGAGATATACATGAGATATATACATGAGAATACGAATTAAGAGTGCTACGTTGAAAGGTATATACATGAGTGCAGGTGGTGATCAGTGCCAAACATGGAATGATGCAGTGAACACAGCGTAGGGTCATGTGTTAGTGGTGGGAACAGTCATATGGTTATTGTTCATGTGTCCAACAGCAGAGGGGAAGAAACTGTTCTTATGGCGAGAGGTTCTGGTGCGAATGGACCGGAGCCTCCTGCCTGAGGGGAGCAGGTCAAACAGACTGTGTCCAGGGTGAGAAGGGTCAGCTGAGATCCGAGCTGCATGCCCCAGTGTCCTGGAGGTGTACAGGTCCTGCAGAGATGGGAGTCTGCAGCCAATCACCTTCTCAGCAGAGCGCACAACACGCTGCAGTCTCTGTTTGTCCCTGATAGTGGCTCCAGCGTACCACACGGTGATGGAGGAGGTGAGGATGGACTCGATGATTGCAGTGTAGAACTGCATCATCGTCCGTGTTGGCAGGTTGAATTTCTTCAGCTGCCTCAGGAAGTACATCCTCTGCTGGGCTTTCTTGATGACGGAGGTGATGGTGGGCTCCCACTTCAGGTCCTGGGTGATGGTGGTACCGAGGAAGCGGAACGAGTCCACAGAGGTGATGGGGGTGTCAGTCAGGACAACACCCGTGTGCACACCTGTGTGCATACCTGTGTGGATCAGCATGCTTGTATTCCAAAGGTTTCTCCATGTAACGATCTGCTAGGGAGTGTGGGGAGCCATAGCCCCGTCCACCAGGGTATGAAGCAGGTATGGAGGAGATCCAGGCCCCAGATATCCAGAGGCCCCAGAGTACAAGGACCCGAGGAGGACCACCAAAGGGGGGGGGAACCGTGCCACCCTCCTGGGAAGAGCTGAGTAGAGCCCCAAAGGAGAGGTCACCCCGCAGCTACGGAGAAGAGGCCAGAGGGGGTTGCAGTGGCGTGCCCGCGGGCTCTGCCGGCAGCCAGCTGTGCCAGAGAGGACCGAGCTTCAGGCCCAGAGGCCAGAGGGCATCCCACCCCCCGGAAGGAGCCCAGCCGGGCCACAGGCGCCCGGCCCCGCCAATCAGGATTGAGCCAGTACATACATGAGCGCCCAACCCCAGACGACAAGGACTACCAACACACCAACGTCTGAGGGCATCAGCCACCGGCAGGGAGTGTGGTGAGGGGAGATAGGCCTCCGTACTTTAGAGGGCCTGAGATGTACCCAGAGAGGTTGAGTCTAAGACCCAACCTGACATATAGACACAGACGAACAGGCACAAGCGGACACAGATGTGCATTCCCACCCCCTATGCACAACCAAATACTCGGCACTCACCCAACGTGTAGACAGACACAAATAGACACTGCACAGACAGTCGCACTCCCCAAACATACTCTATATCCCAGGTCCAGGTACCCCCGCCCTCAGAGGGGCAAGCCGCACCTAGACCCAGGAGATGTAACCCTTCTCTCTGGGGTGGAGGCAAGCGGACCACCTCCTTATCTGCAGTAGCAGGGAGGCCCCGCATCCCAGACCCCAGTCGGACGGCCAGCACCTCCTCCCAGCCTCCCAGCCCTGACGGCTAACAGAACCGGGGTGAGTGAAGACCTCAAACCTCCCTACGCCCGCTCATATGTAGTGTTGCTGTGTGCTGTTCTAAAGTGCATTTAAAACTCAGGAGAGCATGGTACTAGCTTCCTCTCAGAGAGCAGCACGGCTCTTCCCGAAAACCCTTAGTGTCTAAATGCATTTAAAATTGAGGGTAGGGCACCACCAACTCCCTCGCTGACCCCAGTAGGCACCCCCACACTCTGGAACCCACCAGGGCAAGGGGGCCCGCAGCAGCAGCACCGCCCAGCCCCACAGAGTCCGGGGCAGCCCACCCGACTCCACCCCAGAGAAAACTGCACCCACCCCATCATCCAATCATCTCCCAAACTACACAAGACAATAGACACCCAGGTTGAGTTCATTCTCCACCTCTCCTATATCTCTCCCCCACCTGCAAAGTGAGCTCCTGTAGTGAGGAGACCACCTGCAAATATATAACAACCTCCCCACCAGTTAGAGAGCCCCCTAGTAGGGCCGATGCACCAGAGGTCCCCTGCACTGGGGCTGAGCCCCCCTGCACCCACCCGCCCACTGCTCCGGCGACACAACAGCCAGGACCCAAGCCCCCAAGGCCCGGCCAGCACCCCAGACCGGGGGGCGGAGCACCCCCAGACCCCCAAGCCTCCACGCCCGTGCCGGACCCTCCCAGGGGCAGCCAGGCTACCAGGCCAGTAACCAACGTCTGCCAGCACAGACCCTCCCCCATCTCCGCTGTACGCAGCCACAAGGAAAACACCATCCAAGAGCCTCAGAGCTCCTAACCAGGTCATGGCCACATCCCCCAGGTTAGTCCCTCTAGGGAAACGTCCCTAGGGACTCCCCAGACGCCCTAAGGCTGTCCCTACCCCCATATCAACCACAATAGCGAAGGCAGGACCAAACCATGACCCCCCACCCCCACTAGGTGATGAAGCCGATCAAAGGAGCCCAAAGGGATTGATCAAATGTGATGGCAGATGTTGTATCAAGACTAATGTGATCTATTAGATGGTTTCTATATTGGTTAGAATTAAGATTATTTTTATTTTTCCAGTTAATGAGGACCATTTTCTTGGCAATGCATAGGGCCGTAAAAACAACGTGGGCTGTGTTTATTTCTGCAGCGACCTTATCCAAGTTGCCCAGCAAGCATACTAAAGGGGAGGCTGGAATGTTACATTTCAGACACTTTGATAAGTCTTCACATATCTCACGCCAGAATTTCTGAACTGGTGGACAGAACCAAAGAGCGTGGATGTAATTGTCCGGTGTATTTGCTGTGCAGTGTGAGCAGTTGTTGGAAGGCGTATAGCCCATCTTGAACATCCTATGACCACTATAGTGCACTCTGTGTAGTATTTTGTATTGAATTAATTGAAGACTGGGATTTCTAATTAAATGAAAGGTTTTTAAGCAAATCTGAGACCAGAAGTTTTGGTCTAAGTTAACTGATAAATCCGCTTTCCATTTTGCAATAGGAAGTGATATTGATTCATCTATTTTAGAAAGTGTTCTGTATATTTTAGACAATAATTTGGGGGGTTTTAGACTAAAAAATTGTACCACACTTGGTGGTGTTTGTAATTCAGCTTCACTGGGATTAAATTTCTTTTTTACTATGGATTTAATTTGTTGATATTCCAAAAATCTTTTCTTGTTGATCCCATATTGTGTAACTAGTCTGTCAAACGAAATAAAGTCTGTTCCTTCTAGTATATGTTCCAAGTATTTAATTCCTTTGCAACTCCAATCTGGAAAGTTTATCATATTATTGTTTTGTAATATGTCCGGATTGTTCCAGATAGGTGTACGTTTGCATGGGATTAATGAAGACTCTGTCATTTTTAGAAACTCCCACCATGCTGTCAGAGAAGAGCTAATATTGATGCTTTTAAAGCATTAATGTCGTGTGATGTTTGAGCTGATAAATGGTAGGTCTGAGATCTCTAGATTATTGCATAGTGCCTGTTCTACACCCATCCAAGGTTCATCTAAGAGGGTGTGTTTAAACCATCTAGAGATGAACTGAAGCCTGTTGGCCAAAAAATAGTGACTAAAGTTAGGCAGATCTAGTCCTCCTTTATCCTTGGTCCTTTGTAGTGTTTTTAAGCTGATACGTGGGGGTTTATCTTTCCAAAGGAATTTAAAAATATATGAGTCTAGAGATCTGAACCAATCTTGTGATGGCTTATTTGGGATCATTGAAAATAAATAGTTTATTTTTGGCAAGATCATCATTTTTATAGCGGCGACCCTTCCCATGAGTGATATGGGTAAAGATTTCCATCTAGCCAGGTCGCCTTCTACTGTCTTTAAAAGTGGGATGTGGTTTAATTTAGTTAATTCTGAAAGTTTAGGAGAGACATTAATACCTAAATATTTTATATTTCCACATTGCAGTGGGGAAGGAGAAGAATTATGGAAGGACCAATTAATCGGAAGAACTGTTGATTTCGACCAGTCAATTGAATAATCTGAGACACTTGAGAAGGAATTTATCAATGCAATTACCCCAGAGATATTGGTTTGTGAGTTTTGGAGAAAAAGTAACACATCATCTGCATAAAGGCTGATTTTATGTTCTATATTCTTACATTTTATGCCCTTAATTGTTGTAGCCTGTCTAATTGCTGCTGCTAGTGGCTCAATAAAAATTGCAAACAGTGAAGGGGAGAGTGGGCATCCCTGTCTGGTGCCCCTCAGAAGAGAGAAGCTGGAGGATGTCTGGTCATTTGTTCTGACACAAGCTGTTGGGGAGTTATATAATATTTTTAACCAGTTTATGAAAGAGGGTCCAAAACCAAATTTGTGTAAAGTTGCAAATAGAAATTTCCAGTTAACTCTGTCAAATGCTTTTTCTGCATCTAAAGAAAATATTATGGTTTCAATGTTTTTACTGCATGAGTAGTCTATTAAATTAAGTAATCTACGTGTATTTGTTGATGAGTGCCTACCTTTTATGAAACCAGTTTGGTCAGGATGAATTAAAAGGGGGGGGGGGGGGGGGGTTATTTTCTCTAATCTCTTTGAGAGGGCTTTGCAGATTATTTTAAGGTCTACATTAATACGGGATATTGGACGATAGATTGAAGGAAATACAGGGTCTTTGCCTGGTTTTTGTAAGAGACTGATATTTGCAGAGTTTATATTTGGTGGTAGTCTACCATTTCCTTTGATTTCCTGCAACATCCTGTGAAGAACTGGTGCCAGAATTGTCCAGAATTCTTTGTAAAAATCTGTTGGAAAACCGTCTGGACCAGGAGCCTTATTATTGGGCATACTTATCAGAGCTTCCTGGAGTTCACCTGGCGTCAGTGGCGAATCCAGTGCCATTGCTTGGGGTGTCTAATAATTTTGGAAGAGTTATGTTGTCGAGAAATTGATCAATTTCGTTTTTAGATGGGTTTATTTGTGGTGTATATAAAGTTTCATAGAAATCCCTAAAAATTTTGTTTATTTTTTTAGGATCATATATTGTCACTTCAGAAAATAATATAGCCCATATGGTTTTCACTGCCCTATGCATAGCCAAGAAAACTGTCCTCATGAACTGGAAAAATAAAAACAATCTTAATTCTAACCAATATAGAAATTATCTATTAGATTACATTAGTCTTGATACAGCCTCTGCCACCACATCAGATCAATTGCTCTGGGCTCCTTTGATCAGCTCCATCACCTAGTGGGGGTGGGGGGTCATAGTTTGGTCCCGCCTTCACTGTTGTGATTGGTGTGGGGGTAGGGAGGCATCTTCCTTGGGGGGCTCAACCCGGGGTAGCGGTCATGTCCGGGTGGGGGCTCTTTTGGCTCTCGGGTGACTGTTTCCTCGTGGCTGCGTGCAGCGGGGCTAGGGGAGGGTCTGTGCTGACGGACGTGGGTTATTGACCTGGTAGCCTGTCTGCCCCTGGGTGGGTCCGGGATGGGCGTGAGGTTCTGGGCGCGCTCCGTCTCTGGGCTGGGGCCCTGGCCGGGCCGCGGGGCCTTTGGTCCTGGTTTGTGTGTTGCTGGGGTTGTGGGCGGGTGGGTGCCCATCCCTGGTGCAGGTGCGTCGAGCTGCCTGGGGGGCTCTTCAACTGGTGGGGGAGATTGTCACACCTTGCAGGAGCTTTCCTCTCCTCAGGAACTCTCTGCAGGAGGGGGAGATACAGGAGAGGTGGAGGAAGATCTCAGCCTGGGCGTCTATTGTCTCATGTAGTCTGGAAGATGAATGGATGATGGGGTGGGTGCAGTTATCTCAGTGGTGGGGTTGGGTGGACTGTCCCGGGCTCTGTGGGGCTGGGCGGTGCTGCTGCTGCGGGCCCCCTTGCCCTGGTGGGTTCCAGAGTGTGGGGGTGCCTACTGGGGTCAGCGAGGGAGTTGGTGGTGCCCTACCCTCAATTTTAAATGCATTTAGACACTAAGGGTTTTCGGGAAGAGCCGTGCTGCTCTCTGAGAGGAAGCTAGTACCATGCTCTCCTGCGTTTTAAATGCACTTTAGAACAGCACACAGCAACACTACATATGAGTGGGCGTAGGGAGGTTTGAGGTCTTCACTCACCCCGGTTCTGTTAGCCGTCAGGGCTGGGAGGCTGGGAGGAGATGCTGGCCATCCGACTGGAGTCTGGGATGCGGGGCCTCCCTGCTACTGCAGATAAGGAGGTGGTCCGCTTGCCTCCACCCCAGAGAGAAGGGTTACATCTCCTGGGTCTAGGTGCGGCTTGCCCCTCTGAGGGCGGGGGTACCTGGACCTGGGATATAGAGTATGTTTGGGGAGTGCGACTGTCTGTGCAGTGTCTATTTGTGTCTGTCTACACGTTGGGTGAGTGCCGAGTATTTGGTTGTGCATAGGGGGTGGGAATGCACATCTGTGTCCGCTTGTGCCTTTTCGTCTGTGTCTATATGTCAGGTTGGGTCTTAGACTCAACCTCTCTGGGTACATCTCAGGCCCTCTAAAGTACGGAGGCCTATCTCCCCTCACCACACTCCCTGCCGGTGGCTGATGCCCTCAGACGTTGGTGTATTGGTGGTCCTTGTCGTCTGGGGCTGGGCGCTCATGTATGTACTGGCTCAATCCTGGTGGCCGATTGGCGGGGCCGGGCGCCTGTGGCCCGGCTGGGCTCCTTCCGGGGGGTGGGATGCCCTCTGGCCTCTGGGCCTGAAGCTCGGTCCTCTCTGGCACAGCTGGCTGCCGGCAGAGCCCGCGGGCACGCCACTGCAACCCCCTCTGGCCTCTTCTCCGTAGCTGCGGGGTGACCTCTCCTTTGGGGCTCTACTCAGCTCTTCCCAGGAGGGTGGCACGGTTCCCCCCCCTTTGGTGGTCCTCCTCGGGTCCTTGTACTCTGGGGCCTCTGGATATCTGGGGCCTGGATCTCCTCCATACCTGCTTCATACCCTGGTGGACGGGGCTATGGCTCCCCACACTCCCTAGCAGATCGTTACATGGAGAAACCTTTGGAATACAAGCATGCTGATCCACACAGGTATGCACACAGGTGTGCACACGGGTGTTCACAGACGCGGACTACACCTTTCTTGGCTGCTGCCTCAAAGCACATTGTGCGCTGTCTATCTTGCGTGCTGCACAATATCGTTTATTATTTAGTATCTACTGATATCTACTGCTAACTAGTTTATTGTGATAGTGCTGTTTTTTTTTTTTATTATGTTGCTCTTTGTTGTTTGCTTTCTCTTCTGTTTTTTTTCTCCATACAGGTGATCCAGGTGTTTTTTTTTGTTTTGTTTTGTTTTTTTTCTTTTTTTTTCTCTCTTCCCCCCCTTCTCACCGTCTCTTCTCCCCTTTGGTTTTCTTTCTCTCCCTCTCTTTCTTTCATTCTTTCTCCCTGTCCTATCCCCCAATCATGTCTGTCCCATTTGTAGCAACTGAAAATAAAATAAATTCATAATTATAATAAATGTCAATTAAATGGACCAATATCGCAAGGCCATGATGATCCACTTGGTAAAATAAATCCGCTTGGCATCTTTCTTGGCCTTAAGACAACAATTCTGATGGCTAAAGATCCAAACGGGACACAAAAAAAAATATCATGGTTGCTAGGCAACCTGAACAGCACGACGAAGGCTAGACCGTCCCATTTCACACGCCTCTCACTTCCGCACTTCTCGTACTTATAGTACGCACCGTACGTAGTACGCGTAGTGCGCATACTTCAAGCGTGCAGACCCTGAATTGG
This sequence comes from Rhamphochromis sp. 'chilingali', assembly GCF_963969265.1. Lineage (NCBI taxonomy): Eukaryota > Metazoa > Chordata > Actinopteri > Cichliformes > Cichlidae > Rhamphochromis > Rhamphochromis sp. 'chilingali'. The sequence continues at coordinate 43,043,640 of NC_137933.1, read as the reverse complement.
GACACAGCCAGTGTCTTGCTTCACTCATGAGCAAACACTTCCTATCACATTTCTTCTAGTAACCAATTAGCTCAACATAGCAAACTGTGCAAACCTGCGCCCCCTATAGGCCTGGAGAAATAACATACAAACAGTTCCAGTACAAGCTTGCTTACAGGAAAGTAACAGTAATCTAATTACTTTTTGGCAATAATAATGCCTTACTTTACTCGTTACTTGAAAAAAGTAATCAGATTACAGTAGCACGTTACTGCCCAAACCATTCCTTTAATGTTAACTAGTAATGACTTCATAAGCCTCTTTACAAATGAACCATTCAGAAGGCCCTGAAAATCTTAGAAATATGGTATCTAACCAGATTCTTACTCTGGATGGCATTACCTTGGCCTCCAGTAACACTGTGAGGAACCTTGGAGTTATTCTTGACCAGGACATGTCCTTCAATGCACATATTAAACAAATATGTAAGACTGCTTTCTTCCATTTTTACAACATCTCTGAAGTTAGAAATAACCTGTCTCAGAGTGAAAAACTAGTTCATGCATTTATTCCTAAATCACTGAGAACAGAATTCATGTGACAGATGGAAGACAGTCAGAGTAGGTCAATTGGATTTGAGTCTGGGCATCTCAAGGACATTCACAGAGTGTTCCCAAAATTGCTCCTTTGTTGTTTTTGCTGAGTGCTTAGGATCATTGTCTTCTGGAAAACAAACCTTTGCCTCAGTCTGATTTCCAGAGTGCTCTGGAGATGCACTCATTCAAGGAGAGCTGGACAGGGCCGTAGAAGAAGAAGTCATCAGCAGGACTGGTATCTGCTCCTCTGATTTACATTGCTGTGCTTGAGAGCCACCATCTACCGGAACCAAATTCCCTGTATGTGTCTGCACATATACTTGGCCAATAAACACGATTCTGATTCTGATTCTCTGTGTAAGGAGGAAGAGGATGAGCACTGTCAGAGCTACAAAATGACCTCTAGCAGGCCGCTGGTCTGAGTGTCTCTGAACAATCAGGAACAGACTTTACGAGGGCAGCCTGATGTCTTCTCTCTGCTCACTGTAGAGCCCAACTGGTTTTTGTTTCTTTGTTTCGTTATTATTTACTGAAGGAGGATTTCGAAAAAATCATAAACTGGACCGCCTAATGTTTCCATTGTTTCCACTCACATACCTGTGGAACCAGGTAAAGTCTGTGCGTGGGAAACACGAGGAGGTATATAAAAATATAAAAATGATGTGTCTGTGCTGGCTGCTTTTATTAAGGGTAAGAAGTTCTGTCGCGGTTTGAGCAGGTGGCTCTGCTGCTCGTCACTGACAAAGAAGCTGCCGAAATAAAGCGCAGCAGATTCAGAGTCAGCGTCATGGTGGTTTTGTGTTCATGGTTATCGGTGTTGTTTGCAGCCCCAAAGGGCCCCCTCCGGTAGAAGTTCAGGCCCAGTGAGCAACCCTCTCTCTGCTTCGACGCCCCCCCCCCCGGCTACATCAATATGCCCCCGAGTTTCTACAACAAACCCAAACAGTTGGCTCGGCTGTCAATATGACCTGCGTGCACAGACGTTAAAGACTGAGCTCTGCTTGCAGGAAGATGAGCTGTTTTCTCTGTAAACTTTCCTCCTGTGTTATCAGTCACACTTCAAACTGGCAAGTCAGACACCCTGGATAGGGAAACTTACAGTCAAAGCTTTTAATTCTGTTCGCTCCGATGCCCCTCTCCCTCCCTCTGTGTCGGCTGTGAATCGGTTTCCTCTGACTAAGAGGCAGAAATGTGCAGCTTCCACCGTGCAGATATTGGCAGAGTGTCATCAGAATGAATGAACCGCTCTTGCATCGCAACTGCCAACTTGTCAGCGGCGAGCTGGGATGCATGACTGACACCCCTTGATTGGTCGATTTAATATAGAGAGACGGAGGAGAGTAGATGGTTGTCTGCTTTCCCCGAGCTCTCGGCGAGCAGGAGATGGAGGGAGAGGTGTAAGTCTATTTGTCGAAGACGTGAAGCGCTAACTCTCTAGGTATGGGCTGTATGCCTTGTTAGAGAGAGGCAGATTTTTTTCAAACGGGGGAGTTAGCATACAGTTTGTTATTGCTTCACCTCGGGCGTTCCTGACAAATCGACTTAGACAGCCATCAGACGGCAGAACAAGACGTTTCATAAACTGGTGTCAAACCGAAATATGCGGAGGTTAAAAAGAACAAAGCTCAGAGATGCTAGCAGATGGATTCCGAGTGTTCGACCTGTCAGCGTAACCTGCTGCCCACACTGATCGCAGAGAAACTCGTCTGCGGCAGCATTATCAGCAAGAGAAGACTGATTCCAGATGCAGGCTGATCATTGTGGTCCCAGAATCCTCTTTGGCTGCACAGAAACAAACTTAAGCTTTATTTGAGAAAGGATTAAAAATGCCAAATTTATCCCCCTGCTAACAAACCTCTGTTTGTCACTTTGCAGGACTCTAATTGTGTGCATAAAAACGCACTACACATACTCACAATCTCTGATAAAAGCTGGACGCTGGAACCAGAGCAAGACACATCCACTGAAATGTAGCAGCAGCAGAGATGAAAACAACCAGACTCAGGTCCTTTTACTACAGGTGTGCTCTCCTTGTATATTACCCACAATGCAAACTGTCTCATGCAAGCTCACATGAGCTGATTTGTTTCTGTGCAGCCATTCTGCTCATAGTATGCAAGCTATCCTGTCATTCAGTTCAATTCAATTACGTTTAATTTATACAGCGTCAAATCACAACAACAGTCTCCTCAAGGTGCTTTATACTGTAGACCCTACAATAATACAACAGAGAAAAACCCAACAATCACATGACCCCCTATGAGCAAGCACTTTGGTGACAGTGGGAAGGAAAAACTCCCTTTTAACAGGAAGAAACGTCCGGCAGAACCAGGCTCAGGGAGGGGCGGGGCATCTGCTGAGAGAAGGAAGACAGGATAAAGACATGCTGTGGAAGAGAGACAGAGATTAATAACAGGTATGATTCAATGCAGTTAACACATAGTGGGTGAAGAAGAAACACTCAATGCATCATGGGAATCCCCCAGCAGCCTACACCTAAAGGAGGATTCGGGGTCACCTGATCCAGCCCTAACTATACTTTAACGTCTTCCAGTGTTTCTTCAGTGTTGACCGGTCCCATACAGAGTGAAGAAGCCTTTTTCTCCTGAAAGTCTCCAACATGAGTCTGGAATGTCTCGGATTCCAGACTCTCTGGACTCTGGCTGTTTGTGAGATTTTAGTGAGTGAGAAAGGTGACTGGAAAGGAAAAACTCAATGCATCATGGGAATCCCCCAGCAGCCTACGTCTATTGCAGCATAACTAAGGGAGGATTCAGGGTCACCTGGTCCAGCCCTAACTATATGCTTTAGCAAAAAGGAAAGTTTGAAGCCTAATCTTAAAAGTAGAGATAGTGTCTGTCTCCTGAATCCAAACTGGAAGCTGTTTCCACAGAAGAGGGGCCTGAAAACTGAAGGCTCTGCCTCCCATTCTACTTTTAAATACTCTAGGAACAACAAGCAAGCCTGCAGGGTGAAAGCATTATCATGAGTTCACATGCTGCTCCTCTCCCACATCCAAAATGAAAGCACATTAAAAACATGGAGTTTACTTCCTTTGCCTCACACTTTGCTAAAACTCAGCTGTATTCATGCTCACCTCGCACCATCATCGCTGACTGGAAGTCATCGTTAAATAATAATCAGCTGCCTGCTGCTGCTGTCCTCAGTTTAGAGGATCGTCACGTGGATTATTGGATTTGTCGAGCATGGTGTCGTCACTCTGTAGCCTAGTTTTATTCTGCTTTTCTGTGTTTGAGGAAGTGCTGAGCGGCTGCATGCTGACAGGCCACAGCACCACGCACTCTGTTTCAGCATGTAATTTCATGTTAGAGGGAATCTAACATTATTGTTTCCCCCCCCCGCGCTCCAATTTAGAGACAGATCAATATTCAGCTTTGTTTATCAAACTGACAGCTCGGGGATATTGCATTTTGCATTTTTATGTTTTCCTTTATAAGCGGGTATTAAAACATAATATATGTGGTTTTATGGGCTGAAGGAGCGAATGCTGCTGCTGTTGCTGTTCGTGCACTCCTCGCAGCAGAGATCCATCACACACATCAGTGTTTGCCTAATGAAGACTCTCTGAGCATCGCCGATAACGGCCAGAGTCCACGCAGGGATCGCACGCCGCACATGGTTCACAACCTTCTTTGACTCAAGTCTCAAATTGTGCATTATTTGCAAAGAGTCCGCAAAGAAATGACAAAGGCGGCCGCGTGCATACAAATCAGAGCCCATTACCCCGTCAGCGTGTCAGTTAGCGTGGTGTCTGTGGCCGAGGGAGTCGTAGCCAAGGTTGTGATGAATGCCGCGGCTGATTCCCCCTGTGAGTGATGGAGCACTAACCCTGTTTAGCTTCTTTAATATACTCGTATTAGCATGAATAAAGAACGACTGTGTCCGGATGCTACAAATATTCGATTGCGCCTCCATAATAGGCTGCCGTCTCCCGCCACACAATGCCACTGCAACGCTCCTGGTGTCGTTGCCCGGGCAGACTGACATCGATCTTTATCACCTGCTGGCTAAATCAATTATGAAACCTCAGAGAGAGTGGCAGTGAGGCTCGGGGTGGATGCCACTCCAGCTGTGCCACGCTGTTTCTCCCTCTGCAAAGCTCAGGGCCGCTCTCTGTACACGGATTCGTGCTTTAGTCTTTCCCTTGATGAAGGGCATGTTGGATGGTTCCATGAAACGAAAGCTACTCTGAGCAGGTCAGTATGCTGTGACTATAGTCTGAGAGGACCATCTGATGAGGATGAAGCTGTAGTCGACACTGACTCTTCACTTTTAAAGACTCAGAAGAGAATAATTCATGTCTGTAATTTATTAGCATCACATTAGGAAATCATGTAATGTGCAGTGTGGTCAACATTTATGAATTAAACAAGATATGAGGCCACAAAGATTGTAACATGATTTACTGTGTGAGCTGTTAAAACTCCAGCAGCACCAGTCCAAGTCGTGTGCCCACATCAACAAACAGCACAAAGTGTCAGCACTGAAACAGGTGAGGGTAGTTATTCTGCAGCATTATCCAAGTGTTCATTTCACTGGGACATAAAAGCTCTCAACTCTGTCCCAAAACCGCTTTTTTCCTCCTGAATGTTAAAGTTTGTTCTCTCAGGTCTTCGTTACTATGTTGTTAATTAAGCTCCGATTATCTGCACGTTCACTCAGATGCAAACATTTCAACTTTGACCCGCTGACGGCACACAGTGTTCTCTCCTTACACACATGCAATATTGTGTCCTTTGACCTCTGACCCCACTCTGACCTGGCCAGCACAGACACACAAAAACAGAATGCAGTGTTCATCACAAAGCACTCACACACACACACACACACACACACACACACACACACACACACACACACACACACACACACAGAAAGTGTGACAGCTGCAGACCAAAAAGCCAATTAAAGGTGTGAATGTATGCAGCAAATAATTAGACATAATAATGAACGCAAAAGCTCACGACAGTGTTTGGATGGAGGTGTGTGTGTGTGTGTGTGTGTGTGTGTGTGTGTGTGTGTGTGTGTGTGTGTGTGTGTGTGTGTGTGTGTGTGCGTGCGTTCGTGTGTGTGTGTGTGTCACAGAGCAGTGGGTAGTTAGTAATCTGAACATGTCACACTGAAGTTTGACTCTTGCAGCTCAGAGTTTTATGGCTCTGAAATGAACCAGCTGTGTTTTGCGCTCAGTCACATGACATGCTGTGAGAGGTGTGAGTGTTGGCCTCTGCGTGCTGACACAGTTATTTATGATGCTATAAAACTGGACAAACAGCAAACAAAAAATGTGAGAAAACAAAAGTGCTGCAGCACCGTTAATCATCTGTCCACGTCCAGATTGTTGAGGTTTTCAGAGCTGTGAACATGTCTTCGTCCTTCTGTCTCTCCTGGATTCTCCTCTTTTTTTTATTGCAGTCGAATGAGATTCTGAACACAAGCACACTGATCGACGCTGGTCACAAATAAAAGCAAACGTGTCGCTGCACGAGTCTGATCAGCTGCAATTTTCCCATCAGCATTTGAGGAAAGGGAAAACATGTCTGAAGAACTGATGCAACGCCAACTTTAAAACTCCATGCAATAATCCAGTGGATGGGCCACTCCTTGATCCCAGTCACACACTGGAAAAACGCTGACTTTAATTTAATCATGTACATTTTCCATCACATTTTGTTACAGCTGTACAAATTAAATTGTTGCATTTACTGGAACCTGGTCAAATGACATTTAATTGGCACATTCCTTAATGATTCATTATTTTAGTAAAACTTTGATCTTATATATTTCAGTTGCATTTTATTCAGAATTACTGTTTTGTGTTTATTGAAGGTAAAGAGTGTTTTTGTCTTCAGACAGTCCAGTCTTCACAAATCAGATCGATCTGATGACTTTGAAAAGGTGACAGTCGGACCCCCAGACTGTGTTAGCAAGCAAGCAGTTTATTTATATGGCACCTTCAGACTCCCAGCTGAAGACAGCTGCACACTTAACATGATAAAAAAAATTAAAAACATTAAATAAGTTAATTAATAAATAAATAAAATAATATTTAAAATGAAATAAAAACAATAAAATCAGCACATTAGATTAAATCAAAGCAGCCTCTTGGACCTGGGTACCTCGCTCGTCACCTGAGATACTATGACACAAATGCTGCTGTAATGCATTTGTGTAACCTTGCAGGACATGGAGAGGCTCCTCCTGTTCATCCACCAAATTCCTTTGTCGTACATCACTGTGAATTTTGTCCAAATTCTGCTTCTCCTCTTGTCATACACACTGACCACAACCTGTTAACATTTCTGGGGTCACTTCAAAAAGGTTATTGAGGTGTTGTTCTTCTAGCCCTATCATGAAATCCTATGATGGTAAAAATAAAATATAAAATAATAAGCTTAACATACTGTTTAGATCCATCTAACTTCCAGCATTTATCCATGTCCATGGTTGCAGCAGTCAAAACAGAGACCCCCAGAGCTCCCTTTACAGCTCTTCTGGGACGAGTTCCCGAGCCAGAGACAGGTTTCCCCCAAATGGACATGAAACAATCATGAGGTGTGCTAATGCTGAACCACCTCCTTTTGGATGTGGAGGGGTAGCAGGTGTATTGTGAGCTCCTCCTGAACGACCGAACTTCTCACACTATGTCCAATGCTAATCCTAAACACCTCCTGCAGAGGACTGTGAAATCCTTCTTTCAGACACTACCCACAGCTTGAGGGTGAGGGCAGATCTAACTGCACAGCTTCACCTCCAAGCTAAGTTCTTGCTTCACTACCAGCGCAGACTTTTGCAACAGACACTTTGACTCGTCCATCAGCTGCAGAAACCCACCGTGAGATGGTTCACAGAAACACGTTTTCATTAAACCTTCAGCAGCGCACAGTGAAGCTCAAAGAGTGATCGCTACTCGCTGATGTGAAGACGTCTGGATCTTTGCCTCAGAAAGCAGGAAAACGGACAAGAAAAGGAGAGAAGACGCTCAGCCAATCACCAGCGTGTGCAGATTCTCTCTCTTCTCGCAGTGCAGAATTGAGACTGACGTTTTATATTTTCCATTGAATTACACCTCATATGAAATTCACTTTGAACAGTTTGAAATCTTAACTTCCTCTTTGGCGTGGCATTACAGCTCCAAAAATACATATAAAAGGGAAGAGCAATCATTTTACCCCAGCAGTGTTGATCTGTCAATCCTCTGTGTGATCTGAAGATTTGAATCAAAATGAAATAAATAGGTTAAAATGTACATCAGTTATTCATCACAGACCAAAGTCACATTTTCTCCCCTTTCTTCCTCACAGCTAAGAGCAAATACTGACACATGTACTTCAAGGCTCCCCACTGCACGCTCAAAGAGGGGCTCGGGCTTCATTAAAATTTCATAAGGTCATATTAATTAGAGACAGAATATTTTCCTGCGCGAGAGTGATGAAGAAATCAGAGAAAGGGGCCCGGAGGATGGTTTTGATTGGTTTGGCGTCAGAAGGTGAACAGCACAAGGCTAAAACAGGCGCTTTGTTCTGAGGGCCGGCTCTTTGTTCGTCTAACCCACGACTAATTTGTTCGCCCACCCCCACACGCGCACTTGGCCGTATTTCTCTTTTATTGTATATTCTTTTTTAGTTGAGCGTGGCTGATTTGAAATGCTAATTAAACATATTTTTAATGTTCTCTGTGCTCATCAAGCCAGCCTCGTATATCAAAGTTCCATTGATGTTGGATATCAAAGACCTGATTACTGAGGAACAGCCACAAATTTCAATATTTGAAACATTTCTGAGGTGAAGCGGAGCAGACAGGTGGGGTGGGCTTCATGCTTCGAGGCAAACAGTCACTTGCTGTTTCCACGTTATATGTCGTCACGAGAGAAACGCATTGTACCTGCGGACAGCCTATCAGCAGGTTACGCAGGATCTGCGAGTCCACATCAAACCCCAAAACGCGATCTCAAAACACACGAAGGGAAATAATTAGCAGCCTGCTCTGCATCCCCCGTCTCTTCTAATTAGACTGAAAACAATAGCAGGAGTAGCTGCATCTCTGATAATAATAACAGCGAAATAAGAACAAGAACAATGAGCCATCAGAGGATCCTTCTTGTGCAGCAGCACTGTAAATGATTCACTCTCATTCCGAGTGTCTGATGGAGCTAATGCCATTAACTCTCACTGCCACTTTCCAGGTCACTAATTCTTCAGCTCGGAGTTCATTGTGCCCACACTGCAGCGCTGTCTCCATAACGAGGTTATTTCTGGGTTATTACCCTCCTCTGTGATGTGGCACCTGATGGAAGCCGTGAAATTGATATAAATCAAAAACAGTTTGCGATGAACAAATTGAATTATTGGCTAAATTTTTGCTGCCCTCCATCCCTTGAATCTGCATATTCAGAGAACAAACAAGTGAAACACCTTTACACCTGGAAGCAGCGTTTATGGACTGGGTTTAGAGCGACGCCGCGGTCAGGGAGGGGCTGACAATAATAATCAGTAAACGATGCTATGTTTTTTTAATTTTAGACATTTGTCTTTTGTATTTAAAATAATTTATTGGAATTAATAACCTCAAAAAATTAATGAGCTTTATTCAGAATCTCAGACATCTTTGAAAAATAAGCGGAAGTGTTTTGTAGCCCTACGATGATAAAAGGCTATTCTATTACATTTAACCTGCTCTCACCAGGCGACCCGTCTGCAGGTAGAATCAGACTTTGTTTCAGGCACGAGCTCATTAGGCAACTATTCAGAACCAGGAGGTAAACTCTGTCTCAGTACTTTGGATTTTATTATTGTGGTCATGCTGAGCTTCTGCTTCCGGTTTGGAGCTCTCGGTTTTATTCTAACCCCTGCAGTCCTTCTCCTTTCAAGGTTATTATAGTTCACTAAAGGGTCATTATTTTTTTTTGCACCTGGACCAGATTTACCTAAATACTGCCTCTGCCGCCCGAAAAGCAAAAAAACAGTCAAATAAAATTAAAAACTAATCCATCTGTCTCTGACTTCCTGCCAATTCATTCTTCACGTCTTTGTTGTCTTTTGGTCATTTCCTGTTTTACTTTGAAGGCTGGTTTCCTGTGGTTTCTCGTTCTATGTTGTTGCTCTGGTGAATAAAGACACCTGTTACTTTATGTTGCTACCTGCCCTCCACGGCTGAAAGCACACACACCATGGTGTGCCATTAAAAGGTGCTTTCCTCATAGCGGACACGTTTGAATGCTGCAGTTAGCACCGGCGGTTTCAGGAGTAAATAAAACCATGGTGATGATGGAGATAATTAACAGAAGAAAAAGTCTGCTGTGGTGTTTTCACAGCTTCATACATCTGTTCATACTCATCAGGTGAGAGTTTTTAACTATCTGCTTTGTCAGAGTCAGTAAACGAGAGTTTTGGGGCATCTCTTGCTCAGGAAGCAGAGGTGTTACTCTGGTATTCAAACATGCAGATGACTTTTTTTAAGGACCTCCGGAAACACGGCCGGTTAGATCTCATTTTCAAATCAACGGGCAGTGTGTGAATAAGCAGAGTTTGCAGAAGAACATTTGTCTTCCTCATATTTGTCCTTGCAGTTCGGTTTTCAATTATCCCATCAGGGACGAGGCGAGATTCCCAGACAATCCCATTTCCAGGAGGCAGGTGAGGCGTGAATGTGAGTGCACGGGGGAGGACATGGCTGGCATTTGACTCTGCTGAGTAAGCTGAAGATATGCAGTTTGCCAGGTGAGCAGGGTTACGGGGGTGGGGGGGGAGACGGGGTGTGACGGTGTGGTAGGTGTTAACGTGAGGAGCGGGGGGGGGGGGGGGGGGGGGGGTCATTGGGAGGGAGGGGAAACGAGGCCTGATGACTGCTCGTTGTGCACCTTCATCTTCATTAATTTTAACTTGTATGTCTGATCTTATTGTGAAGCAGTTTGTGATTTTTATCTGTGAAAATGTGCTATATAAATTAATTTTACTTACTTACTTATTTATGACACGCAGACACCCCTCAGGTGGACTGTGTGACCCACCCACACATCTCAGAGAAAGGTCATGTGACACGAGGTGAAAACATCCCAGGCAGATGGGAATGATCTTCAAATCAGTTTCCATGGAAATATATCCTCAACGCTTAGGTGAACCTGCAGCTCACCTGTAAACATCTACCAGCCCGTATATTAATATATTGCCAATATTAATATATTAACATTATGCTGTTTTTAGCCTGTGCTCACGTGGATGTATGAAAAGAAAACAGATTCTCAGATTTAAGTTAATTTAAATAGTTGAAAACAAAAAAGACATCTTTTGTGTTTTGGAAAAACGTTTGTAAAAAAACAGGTTTACTTTCAGCTCAACTGGTTTCAAACACAGTAATGATGTTTTATTATTAATGAAGCATTTTCTGCTGATGTCGTATTTAAACATGTTCATACGTTTGTGTGTCTGTGCAGCGAAGCCTACCTCATAACGATGTGTGTGTGTGAGTGAGAGCACAGTGGCGCTCAGATGGCAGCTGCTGAGGCTAATCCCGAGCCTGAGGGACGTGGCCCGGCCCCCGGTGTCATGCCGTCCTGCCAGGCCTGACGGAGGTGCATTCAGGCGACCGCTTAGTGTCACCCAACCGCCGTCACTCAGCCCGTAATCACATGACTGACAGACAGGCGGTGCCTTTGATGGTGCAGGGGATTTTAGGAGCGCAGTAGTGTGTGTGTGTGCCACAGGAGGGCTGCCTCTTCTTCATGAGGATGGATGATTCTGATCCAGCTTAGTGATGAAGATGATGATGAAGATTACCTTGGTGGGGCAGCGACTCAGCTCAGAGGGACCGAAGAGACACAAAGCCTCAGATTTACTGTGTGTGTGTGTGTGTGTTTAACCGTGTCACACACGCCTCACACTTCAAGTGGTAAAATCTGTAAAAGTACACATGTAATCTCACGATTATGATAATACACATCAAGTGTCTTCTTGGATGACGGTGTGCGTGTGATGGTGAGTCGTGTTTGAGTTTGATGGGGTTGGCGGTGAGCATGTTCGCAGAAATCCTGTCGGAGCGCTGACGTGTCGCGTTCTTATTGACTGCAAGATCAGCTGAAACAAGTGAGCGCTACCTGCTGATACTCCCTTACTGATTCTCGAAGTGTGCAGGAGTCGCTTGACCACCGTGGACTAGTCGCTGATGGTGTTTGAGATGAATCAGACGTTCATAAGTCACATGACCTCTGATTTCACAGCACAAAACCACTCCAATTATAGAAGAAATTATTTAGTCCAATTCCATAAATGTCCCACAGCAGTGAATTAACTTCTTCCATTACAGGAGTGTTACGGCCCTGGCCATAATGTGTCTTGGTGGCTGTTTTTTGTTCTTTTTTTTTTTTTCTTTTTTTTTTGCCTGTCCCGTTTGGCTCTTTTGCCATCAGAAATATTGTCTAAAGGCAAAGAAAGATGCCCAACGGATTTACTTTACCAAATTGACCATCCCAGCCTTGCCGTAATGGTCCATTTGATTCACCTCTTATTGTTTATTTTATTTTCACTTGCTGAATACGGGACAGACTTGACTGGAGGAAAGAAGGGGAGAAAGAAAGAGGGAAAGAGAAACAGCTGAGAAGAGGGACGGGGGAGAAGGGCAAAAGACAAAAACTAACAGAACGGGCAGGAAAAAAAATGCATATATCGATCACCTTGATCACCTGTTGAGAAAGAAAAAAGAAAACAAGCAGAAGAGAACAAGAGTAATAGAATAAACAACATCACAATGATATATGGGAATATGACAGTAAATACTAAATATTAAACATTATTGTGAAGCACATAAGATCAACAGAACACAGTGTGCTTTGAGGTAGGAGCCAAAAAGGGTGTAGTTTGTGGGTGTGATCACCCGTGTGTACACCTGTGAGCATGGACGCGCTTGTTTTTTTTTTAAAAAGGTTCCTTCATGTAATGATCTGCTAGAGGGTGTGGGGGGGCCACAGCCCCGTCCTCCAGGGCATGAAGCAGGTATGGAGGAGATCAAAACTCCAGACATCCAGAGGCCCCCAGAACACAAGAGACCAAGGAAGACCAACAGAGGGGCAGCTGCACCACTGTCCCGGAAAGAGCTGAGGAGAGTCCCAGATGAGGGTTCACTCAGCAGCCACGGAGCAGAAGCCAGGGGGAGTTGCAGTGACGCGCCCGTGAGCTCCGCCAGCAGCCAGCCGTGCCTGAGTGACCGAGCCCCAGGCCGAGAGGCCGGGGGCACCCCACCTCCGAAGTGGCCCGAGCGAGCCCCAGGCTCCAGGCCCTGATAAGCGGCCGCCAAGGAGTGAGCCGGTGTGTACCTGGACGCCCATCCCTGGACACAAAGAACCACCAACGCACCGATGTCTGAGGGAGTCCACCACTGGCAGGGGAAGTGGTGGTGGGGGGAGATAGGCCTCCAAACCTTCGAGGGCCTAAGATGTCCCCAGAGAGGTGGCGCCTGACACCCAACCTGACATATAGACACAGACATACAGGCACACACAGATACAAACATCCATTCCCACCCTCATGCTCTCATATGCACTTACTCCACACTCAACCAACGTGGAGACAGACATAAAGAGACGCTGTACACACGATCACACTCCCCAAGCGTACTCTACAAACCGGGTCTAGGTACCCTTGCCCCTGGAGGGGGGAACTGCACCCAGACCCAGGTGGTGTTACCCTTTTCCCTGCGGTGGGGGGAGGCAGACCGCCCCGACTCCGCAGCAGCAGGGAGGCCCCACACTCCAGACCGCAGTCGGACGGCCAACTCCTCCTCCTAGCCCCCCCGCTCCAGCAGGTCGCAGAGAATGGGGGTGAGAGAAGACTCCAAACCTCCCTCCACCCGCTCATTGTAGTGTTGATGCATGTGTGTTCTAAGGTGCATTTAAAACCCAGGAGGGCATGGAGCTACCTGCCAGAGAGCAGCAGGTAAGCGCATAGTCCCTCCTGCTAGCCCTCAATGTCTACGTGTATTTAACATTGAGAGGTGGGCAACGATGCCAGGGGTGGGGTATACACCCTGATGGTACTTTGGATTCCGTGTATCGTGCCCACCCCCAAGATCCTCTATGTATGTGTAATGAGAGTGTGAGTAATGTGAATGTCTAAGTTGTGGGATAAAATTGAGGCAGAGGCAGCCAGAAGGGGACGGGGGGGGGGGGGGGGGGGGGGGTAGCCTGCTCTGCACCCTGGTGACATACCCCTACTCCATTGTAGTGTTGATGCAAGATGTGACAATCTCCCCCACCAGTTGAAGAGCCCCCCAGGTGGCTCGACGTACCGGCGGCACCCTGCGCCAGGGCTGGGCCCCCATGCACCCACCCACCCACAACCCCGGCAACACACCAACCAGGACTGCTGTTTTTTGTTCTGCCTGTCTGTGTCTTTAAGTCTCTGCAGGTCCCTGATTGGAGGAGCTGACGGCCCTCACGGCCCCCCTCCTGGACCCCCTGCAGTTTGCATACAGATCCAACAGGTCTGTAGATGACGCCATCAACATGGCCCTACACTTCATCCTGCAGCATCTGGACTCCCCAGGAACCTACGCCAGGATCCTATTTGAGGACTTCAGCTCTGCCTTCAATACCATCCTTCCAGACCATCTCCGAGGCAAGCTTTCCCAGATGAATGTGCCTGATCCCATCTGCCGGTGGATCACTGACTTCCTGACGGACAGGAAACAGCATGTGAGGCTGGGAAAGAATGTCTCGGACTCCCGGACCATCAGCACCGGCTCCCCTCAGGGCTGTGTTCTTTCTCCCCTGCTCTTCTCCCTGTATACTAACTGCTGCACCTCCACCCACCAGTCTGTCAAGCTAATCAAGTTTGCAGATGACACCACCGTTATTGGACTCATCTCGGACGGGGATGAGTCTGCCTACAGGAGGGAGGTTGAACGTCTGGTGTCCTGGTGCAGCCACAACAACCTGGTGCTGAATGCCCAGAAGACAGTGGAGATTATTGTGGACTTCAGGAAGCACACAGCTCCACTCCCCCCCATCATCCTGACTGACACCCCCATCACCTCTGTGGACTCATTCCGCTTCCTGGGTACCACCATCACCCAGGACCTGAAGTGGGAGCCCACCATCACCTCCGTCATTAAGAAAGCCCAGCAGAGGATGTACTTCCTGAGGCAGCTGAAGAAATTCAACCTGCCAACACGGACGATGATGCAGTTCTACACTCCAATCATCGAGTCCATCCTCACCTCCTCCATCACCGTGTGGTACGCTGGAGCCACTATCAGGGACAAACAGAGACTGCAGCGTGTTGTGCGCTCTGCTGAGAAGGTGATTGGCTGCAGACTCCCATCTCTGCAGGACCTGTACACCTCCAGGACACTGGGGCATGCAGCTCGGATCTCAGCTGACCCTTCTCACCCTGGACACAGTCTGTTTGACCTGCTCCCCTCAGGCAGGAGGCTCCGGTCCATTCGCACCAGAACCTCTCGCCATAAGAACAGTTTCTTCCCCTCTGCTGTTGAACACATGAACAATAACCGTATGACTGTTCCCACCACTAACACATGACCCTACGCTGTGTTCACTGCATCATTCCATGTTTGGCACTGATCACCACCTGCACTCATGTATATATCATGTATATATCTATCTATCTACTTAGCACTTTTAATTCCTATTCTCATTTTTATTTTCATGTCTATTTAAGCTTAATTTATAACAGTATTTATAACAGTATGTTTGCACTGAAGCACCGCAGCAATTTCCTAATGTTGTAAACCCGCTCAACATTTGGCAATAAAACCCTTTCTGATTCTGATTCTGATTCTGCTGATTGGTGCCCTGATCATGTGGTTGGTTTGAAAATCCCTCATCAACAGTTGTCCCAGGGCAGCCACTGACAGCAGCAGCAGACCCGACCCTGGCTTCCAAAACCTGTGACATTCGTGTTTGAGATTCTCATGACTTACCGAGCTTTGTATATAGTGTGTACATTACTTTTCACTTGTAAATACCACTGAAACAGAAGGGGTGACCTGCCTATTTATTTTTCCTTGTGCTGTTTTCTCGTGTTTATTTCAGTTAGGGAGTTAGGTGTACCGTTTGTCTTTTGTTTGGTTTTTGTTTTACATAGGGTTTTAGACAACACCTCGTCTCCTGACTTAGCTTGTTTTGTTAGTTATTTTGGCCTTTGTTCACCCCAGAGCTTCATTTTCAGTGTAGAAAAATAAACCACCATTCACTAAGAAATTGGTTTTTCTGTGTATGGTTTTGGGGACCAGGGCGGGGTCACTTCCTTTTTTAACTCTTATGCTACATTCCTGTACCCCTAGACAGGGGCGTAACATAAAGTGGGGGCTCGTCCGCTCTTTTCTTTTGCCGATTGTTTTTGCGCATTGTGTTTTGTAGGTTGCCTACAGTTTTTGGTTGGCAGTTTTCTGGTAGTGTTGGGGGTACATTAGCCGCAATGACTTTTAACGTGGATGATTTTGCACTGCAGCCCACCATGGATAAGTTGGATCAATGCACAAAGGCAGATTTGTTGGTGGCAAATTTGTTTGCCTTTGAATGCTAAAAAGGCAGAAATTAAGCAGTGTCTGATAGCACAGCTGTTGGACAAAGGGGTAATTGCGAAGTTGAAACCTCGGCCGGTTGATGCGACTGGAGGTTTGGTGGTGGATGTGGGAGCAGAAACTGCTGCAACCATCCCACAAGCTGCCGGTGGACAGGTGACAACAGGGGCGGAGGCTCCTGCTGCCATTCAGGTCCCAAACGTTAGCCCGACCGGAACATTACCAGGATTGGTTACAGAGGATCTTAGGCTTGCCCTTTGCCTGAAAGCGGTGGAGCTTGAGGCGAAAACCAAAGAAGTTGAGCTTATGCATCTCCGCATAAGGGCTATGGAGCTGGATCCCTCCAGACAATGCAATGTTACCTCTACACCAGTGAGTAAAATTGTGAGTAAAACTTCTGATTCATTCTCCTCTGACCAGTTTGATGCAAGCAAGCAAATTGCTTTAGTGCCACCTTTCAGAGAAAGTGAGGTTGACTCTTACTTTAATGCCTTTGAACGCATCGCAACCACTTTGAAATGGCCCAAGAATGTGTGGAGTTTGTTGCTGCAATGTAAATTGGTGGGGAAAGCACAAGAAGTTTGTGCAAGCTTATCCATTGATGACAGTCTGGATTATGAAATTGTGAAACCCACTATTTTAAGGGCTTATGAGCTAGTTCCTGAGGCATATCACCAGAGGTTTTGGTCATGTGAAAAATCTGCCAGCCAAACACATGTAGAGTTTGCCAGGGAGAAGACTCTCTTGTTTGATAAGTGGTTAGCTGCAAGTAAAGTGAAGGACTTTGCTCAGCTAAGAAAATTGGTTCTGTTGGAAGAATTCAAAACGCGTCTTCCAGAGAATGTTGTTGTGTATCTCAATGAGCAAAAGGTGGATTCGTTGTCTAAAGCTGCTGTTCTCGCAGATGAGTTTGTGTTGACCCATCGTGCTACGTTTTCAGCTGTGCGCCGTGTAGGTGCTCCATTGTCTAAACCTGCGAGGAGTTTGAGGGTTTCTCCTAAGCGTCAAACGCGCCCTTGACCGTCCCATGACCGTCCGACAATGCTTTTATTGCCATGATACTGGCCATCTCATTGATAGTTGTCCGTCGCTTCGTCGCAAACTCAAACATCGAAAAAACCAAAAAGTGTTGGGTTCGTTCGGTTGGTTTCTACTCCTAATCCCATCAGTGATGAACCAGGAAATGACAGTCTTGACAGCAGTTACCGCCCTTTCATTTCTAAAGGGTTCGTCTCACTAACTGGGAAAGAGGAGGATCGTGTGCCGATTTTTTTAATTTTGCGTGACACTGGGGCTGCCCAGTCTCTCATTTTGGAAAGCGCGCTGCCTTTTTCTAGAAACTTGTTTTGTGGTGCTGATGCTCTTGTGTGGGTAGTGAAAATGAGTGTGTTACGAGCTCCGCTGCACAGAGTTTTCCTACAGTCGCCTCTCGTTTCGGGCCCGGTAACAGTCGGGGTGCGCGCTCGCAGTGACCCTAGCAGTAGATAACAGTAGATACTAAATACTAAACTGGCTGAAACGTATTTCAACAAGTGGTTGTACCGCAAAAATTCCGACCCCAAGTACTCACCCTTGCACATGACAGTTTCTCTGGAATTTAGGAATTAGGAAAACTTACCATCGCATTCTGCGTCACTTTTTCTGGCCAGGTTTGAAGTCTGATGTTACAAAGTACTGCCGTTCTTGCCACATTTGCCAGGTCAGTGGAAAACCCAACCAGGTTATTCCTCCCGCTCCATTGCATCCTGTCCCGGTTTTAGGGGAACCTTTTGAGCACATAATCATTGATTGTGTAGGTCCACTTCCAAAAACAAAGTCAGGACATCAGTACATCTTGACTTTGATGTGCGCCGCCACACGCTTCCCCGAGGATATTCCGCTACGCACTATCAAAGTCAGAGCCATCGTCAGAGGATTAGTAAACTTTTTCTCCACTTTTGGTTTGCCTAAATCAGTTCAAACGAATCAAGGTTCAGACTTCATGTCCAAGATTTTCGCTCAGGTCTTAAAATTGCTTGGCATAAAGCATCAAAAATCCAGTGCGTATCATCCTGAATCACAGGGTGCGCTTGAGCGTTTCCACGAAACATTAAAAGCCATGACGAGGAAGTTCTGCCTCGAGTCAGGAAGAGAGTGGGATGAGGGTCTGCCACTTCTCCTTCTAGCGGTGAGAGAGAGTGTGCAGGAGTCCATGGGTTTCAGTCCTGCAGAGCTGGTGTTTGGACACACAGTGGCTGTGGCTGCTTAAAGAGAAATATCTGTCCGACACAGCGATCCCCGAGAGAACGTATTACATTGTTTTAGGAAGTGTCTGCATAAAGCATGCGAAATTGCACGCAGGTAAACTCCTCTTCATCCCCCGCCACGCCATCTGCCGTGCCGATAGTTGTGCCAGCATCCCTGTCTCAGTATAGCCCAGAAAGTGATGGCTTAGTTTTCGTTTGTGCTGAGGGTTGCTCCCGACTCAGAAACTCTGAAATATTAGATAATTTAAAATCCCACCTAAAACATTTAGATGAGCCTGGCCGGAATGATGTGTGCTCTCTGATCAATACTTTCCCATCCCTGTTTGCTGAGACTCCGTCTTGCACTACTGTCCTTGAACATGACATATGTAGGTGACCACCCTCCGATCAAACAACACGCTTATCGTGTGAACCCTACAAAACGCGCACTTTTGGTCTAGCTGTCCCTAGTTCTAGTGCCTGGAGTTCCCCATGTCTTCTTGTGCCGAAGGAAGACAAAACCTCACGTTTTTGTACCGATTTCCGAAAAGTGAACAGTGTGACCAAACCTGACTCCTATCCTCTTCCCCGCATGGAAGACTGTGTTGATTGGCAAGTTCCCCTCACTCCACGTGCATCTGAAATTTCCGCTTTTGTCACCCCTGATCACTTCCTGCAATGATCATGCCTTTTGGCTTTCGAAATGCCCTTCTTTCTTCAGTGTAGAAAAATAAACCACCGTTCACTACGAAATTGTTTTTCCGTGTATGGTTTTGGGGACCAGGGCGGGGTCAATTCCTTTTTTAACTCTTATGCTACGTTCCTGTACCCCTAGATAGGGGCATAAAAAGGAGGCGTCGTACAGGTTGGTCGCTGCTGCACATCATTGGTTAGTGGGCAGGGTTACTGTTTGAAGGGGTGTGTTTTAACCCACACCAAAGTGTTTTCCAGCGTCTAAGGGAGGAGTTTTAAGTGCCGTAGCCAGTGAGTGAAAGCAAAAGCAACAACCAGTCTCCATCCAAAAACCTGTGGACTGCTTGGTCTGCTTTCATTGGCAGCGGCAATGATCCTCCACAGGAAGTGCAGGTCAGAGCCGCACTTCAAGGGAGAGACCTGTAAATAGAAACGGTGCACAAGAAGATAATCTTGAAGGGGATCTGCCTTCGCACGCCTCACACATGATGTTCAGTGAAACATCAATGTTAATCTGATATGACTCCACCTGTTACACCTGCACCAGACTAGCATGTGACCTGAGCAGGTAGCACAGCCAGAGTGACTGTATGATTGTTGTGAAACTTTAGATTCATACATTAAATATAAAATATATATATTTTAAAATGGTCTGTCTACCTTTGTTCGTACATATAAATCTGAGTGTGAATATCTCAAACACTTATTGAAGATAAAATCCTGAATGTGTTACTGGGGTTTTTTTTTTCCATCAAATGAATCAGGATCTGAAATTCGGCATAGTCACACTGAAAAATGTCAGAATATTGGCTAGTTAAAAAAGTATAGTGCTTTACAAAATCCCAAAACTAAAAAATTCATGATGCAACAGACAACTAGTGACTGTTTCTGAATAATAAAGTAAAGCTCTCAGATTCCCAGTCACAAAATGAAAAAAAAAAGTTGCTTCTATTCAACTTGATTATAGTTAAACCACGACAAAAAACAAAAATCAGTAGATAATTCTCTGTGCACAAAGTTACGTCTTTTATATGTCATCTTTACATGTCCAGTTATCATCCACTGCAGCGGGTGTTTTGTAACACGAGGCTACTGAGCGTCTGTCACGGGTCGTGTGACCCAGTGTTTGAGTTTTATTGTATTTTGTTTGCTATTCGTGTTCTAGTTTGTGTTTAGTTTACCTTATTAAGTGCTACGATGTCTAGATTGCTGTGTTAGTCCTTTGCTTTGCAGATCCTTTTGCATCTTCTCCCCTGTTCTAAGTCTCCCTGCTTCGTGTCTACCCGACATGCTTTATGTCTCTGTGGTGCTGGTTAAATTCATGTCATCTCTGCGTCTCGTAATGTTTCCTGTTTGTTTTGGAAGTCTTGTTTCCATGTTCTTAGCTTTCGCTTCCACAGTGGCCATTTTAGACATGTTTTTTTGAATGCTTTGAAGGCTCTGTAGTCCCATGTTTGCTGAGGTTGGAGGCATGTTTTCTGTTTAGAAACAGTTATGTGTGAAGGAGTGCAGAGCGATCAGCGGACATCTGCGATGGCGCAGGCTTCTAAGCTGAAACAAAAGTGAGCAGCTGCTCACTGGATGTGGAGCAGAAATATATCCAGCTTCTCACAGACAGTCTGCAAAATGTGCTCATCACCAAAGACCGCCGTGCAGATAGTCCAGTTGTCACAAAATCTCTCCGTCCTGCCATCGATCACAGCCACATTCGCCTACTCTTACAAAGCTCCTTACATTCAAACAGCGTATGTACAGGATGCAAATGCCCTTTTAAACTTATTAAACACATTTTACTCCTTTTAAAGGGAATTCCAATTTTTATCCTATTCTTTTATTTGATATTTCAACACATTTTAATACCGGACAGTTTTAACCTGGTTACGAAAAAGTTGATTGATTGAAACAAATTAAAGTTAAAGAAAAACAAGAAACTTGTACTGAATAAATCAACAGGCTAATCCAAATAAACCGTGTTTGTTTATAAATGAGCTCTATTCATATTTCATGTTGATAACAACAACATTGATATTTTTAAATAACAAAAATAAATGTATTAATGATGTAAATTCCCCGCACCTGTCGTAGATGTCCAAAAAACGACCCACTCCAAAGTTTAAATATTGAAACTGGTGTCCAGGTTGGGTCACGGTCAGACGTTCCAATTGTGTGACTAAACAATTTCTGTGCTCCTCGTTTGGACGTCATATCGATGTCAAGAACAGATGTCTATAATCTTCTGTCCAGTGTTTAGTAGGTCTAATCTGAAGTTTCCAGATTGTACTCTAATTATATTTGTAACTAGGAACTGTGTCTGACTGTCGCTGATCATTTCTAATATGTTTCTGCAAATCGCAGAGGGCTGATCTTAAAATGTTGTAAAAATGTTCCGATTGGAGCTGGTGTGACCCTGGTGAGTTTAAAATGATCATCCCTGCAGTGTTGTTAAAAATCAATCAGTTTTAATGATCATTATTACTCTCATTTATTGTGCGGTGCCTCTGTTATGTGTGAAATAGTGCAGGGTTCAAAGGGTTAACTGCAGCTGCGGCATGTTTGCTGCTCGTTAGCGTGTGTGTGTGTGTGTGTGTGTTTTCTAAATCAGTGTTTAAAGTGAGATGCACCGAGAGAAAATATGTTTTCAGTAATAACGCGACAGCATCCAATAAAAAAGCTCCAAAATAAAGGTTTCTTCTTCGTCTTCTTCTTTGAACTCGGGAGTTTTCTCTGATAGTGATCCTCTTAAATGAAGTGCCTGGGCTCTCTCACCGTCACTCCTTTAATTTAGTCATTATAATTAACCATTAACTGGTGTCAGTTTCTGGGCCACTAACAGGCCCACTCAGTTCTGCTTGTCTGCATTATCACAGTTTGGGGGAGAAAGTAAATTATAATGAAGGCCTATATAGTCCAATTACTGATAAAAGCAGCTGAGTGTGCTCCTTGTAATTAGGTGCCAGTATCCCTCCTTCTTCCTCCTCCTCCTCCTCCTCCTCCTCATAGAGTGACATGTTGGAGGGAATATGAGCCTAAAAGCTATTTTTTGTACCGTCAGCCTCTTTCTGTGTTCTTAACATGACAACTTTCAATCACAGGTGAGAGGTCACCGTCTCATCTCACAAACGCTTCCCTGATGTCGTCAGAGCACACGGAAGCAAAAACAAAGAGGAGTAAGGTGAGGAGGATGAGGAATGAAGGACTGTGGGACAGCGAGAGGAAGCGGCTCCTTCTGTTCCCGCTCTAATGGGATGGAGCGGAGCTGTCTCTTGTAGCTCGGTCATGTAGTTCCCCACCAGAGCACTTACAAGTCAGCCCTGGTAATTAAACTGTACCATTCTCTCCCTCCTGTCAGGTGAGACAACATGCTTTGGAGGAGCGTGAATTAAGAGGAGCGATGGCTGGAGATGAACAGAGGAAGACCAAATTAAGGCTGCAGAGTGAAGGGCTTTGAATGCAGCGTTAATTCGAGAGACCGGACACGAGTTTTTATACATGACTGAACTGTGTGGAGAAGAAACTTCACCTCAGATCTTTCTTCTCTGAAACAATTCATTTAAACTCCACGGAAATATATCAGCCCACATTTACTCATTTCTGGTGCAAGTAAGTCTGATATTAGCCCAGGTCCACCTGACGGGACGCACAGATTCATTTCTCCCTGCTCGGGCTGATTTCTGAAAGTAAATCATTTCTGTCTTTGAACCCTTTAAAAGTCCATCAGGTTGATGTTTAATTAACAGAATTTTTACCGCTGTGGTGTTTCCTCAGGTTTATGAGTAGACCTGAGAAGTTGCTGAGTTGAAAGGAAACATCACCTTCGGCGGTTGAATCCTAAATAGCGCGTTTCAACTCTACTTGAACTCTCAAAGTGCTTTACAGGACTTACCTCTACCTAAGTGTTTTCTGTCAACCAATCACACAGTCATACTTGAGGGGATGCATCAGAGAGCAACATCTTGCCCGGGGATATTTGTCCTGTCGATTGGAGCAGCCTAGGATCAAACCTTCTGATTAGTAGATGACCTGCTCACCTCAGGATCCAGTGGGTTGAATCGATCGTCTCGCTTGTCTTGGCAGCTGTACTTCACTCTGCGTCCATGAAAGTCAAAAAGTGTTTACCAGATGAAAAACGTTACCTGACACAGGTTTAGTTTAATAGTTTAAGTATTTATATAGCACATTTAATTACAACAGGAGAGTTGACCAAAGTGCTGTACAAGAATACAACATACATAATAAAACAACTTAGAGTATTAAAAGCAAACACCAAATATGAATTAACAAATAACTCTCATGCTGTATTAAAAGCCAGTAAATAAAAATGCGTTTTAAGTAGAGATGGCACGATACCACTTTTTTATGTCCGATACCGATACCGATATCATAAATTTGGATATCTGCCGATACCGATATGAATCCGATATAGTGTTTTTTAAATCAACAAAACTGTTTTTTAAATATCTTGCTGCATTTTGTTCATACAAGTTCATACTCAAGTTTAAAACAACAACTACACTAAAGCTGTTCTGTTATACCTGTATGCAAAAAAAATATTTCATAGTTCAGCAATACTGATCAATCTAATAAACTTAAACCTGCACCATCCTCCCTATTCTGGTATTTTAAAGAGTACTTAGCGTAAATATTAAGCAACCTAACTAATAGGGTTCCAACTCCCAGCAACAACAAAGATAAATAAATAAAAAATAGGGAACCACCCCTCACGCTCCACCTCATGATGCTTAATCGACGTAATCAACCTTAATTTGATGCAGTGTGAAAAAAATGCACAGAAATCAATTTTTTTTCAAGAAATATTAAATAGATTCAACATCTTTATAGGGTATATTAGACTTAATAGTTACTATATACAGTAATGGACTTCTATTCATTTTGCATCAAATTAAAACTTTGGGTGTCAGATAATTATTTATTAAAAGCTCGACATTTTAAATGAGAATAAGAAAGAAAAGTATGTCTTTGTGCCCCCTTTTCCCTGTTAATGCCCTATCGGCCCCCCTGGCTAAACTTTGCTAGATCCGCCCCTGCACAGTTACCAGCCGTCAGCTACGTAGAAAAAGATCCTCGAGTAGAAAGTAATATTAAATACATTCTAACAACAGCTTATCGAGCTTAAACGTGCTGCTGTTGTTCAGCCGCTGGTTTCCTCTTTCTGGTGCAAAGTGGGCCAAAAACAAACCAGAGAGACGGACTCGCGACAGAAAAGCCGATCAGCTGATCATTAAGCAGTTTCATGATTAAAGTAGCAGCAAGAAGAGGCAGTCGCTTGTTAACTCAGGAATGCTTTACATTCAGAGATGGACTTACACACTTGCTTTACTTCTCTCGGGGATAACTTTGTCGGAGATGAAATGCTGGGTTGCTAGCGAAGCTCCAAATGCTATCCAGACCACCGACAGGTCCCGCATGCCACAGCCGCTCTATCACGTGATGCATACTGCTCCGACGTGCTAACGTTCTGAGGTGAGTTACGGCGTGTTGCAAGTTTTGTGAGGTGCTTTCGTGATATTTAATGGATCGGATTACATTTTTTATTTTTCTCTGATATCCGATCCAGTAATTTAGGTCAGTATCAGACCGATACCGATACGTAATATCGGATCGGGCCAGCTCTAGTTTTAAGATAAGATTTAAAAAGATTGACAGTATGAGCCTGTCTGATGTGTAGGGGTAAATTATTCCTTTTTTTTTTTTTTTTTTTTGCCTGTCCCGTTTGGCTCTTTTGCCATCAGAATTGTTGTCTAAAGGCAAAGAAAGATGCCCAACGGATTTACTTTACCAAATTGACCATCCCAGCCTTGCCGTAATGGTCCATTTGATTCACCTTTTATTGTTTATTTTATTTTCACTTACTGAATACGGGACAGACTTGACTGGGGGAAAGAAGGGGAGAACGAAAGAGGGAAAGAGAAACAGCTGAGAAGAGGGACGGGGGAGAAGGGCAAAAGACAAAAACCAACAGAACGGGCAGAAAAAAAAAAGAAATAAAAAATGCATATATCAATCACCTGGATCACCTGCTGAGAAAGAAAAAAGAAAACAAGCAGAAGAATAGAATAGAATAGAATAGAATAGCCTTTATTGTCATTGTACAGAGTACAACGAAATTGGAGTGCCACTCCCTTGGTGCAAGTTTCAATAATAAATATAAATGTAAAATATAAAAAGTACAAAAAAACCAATCGTAAGTACTCAAACAATAGTATGTACAATATATACAGGATAGCAGCATTAATATAATGACAGTATGAATAGCAGCATAATATAATGACAGTGACGGTATGGAATAGGTTCAGTTGTTTTTGTGCTTATTTACTACGGTGATAGCTCTGGGAAAGAAGCTATCCCTGAATCTGTTTGTCCTGGTTTTATGTGACCTGTACCGTCGGCCTGACGGTAATAGTTCAAACAGTTGGTTGCTGGGGTGAGAGTGGTCCTTGATGATATTGCCAGCTCTGCTGAGGTACCGAGAGTTTGCAGTGACCTCCAGGCTGGGCAGAGAGCAGCCAGTGATCTTCTGGGCTGTGTTGATGACCCTCTGCAGTACTTTCCTGTCTGCAGCTGAGCACCCTGCATACCATGTTGTTATGCCGTACGTTAGGATGCTCTCTATGGTGGCTCTGTAAAATGTCACCAGCAGCCTCTCCTCCAGGTTGTTCCTCCTGAGCACTCTCAGAAAGTGGGCCTTTTTAACCACCGCTGTAGTATTTGCAGTCCAGGAGAGGTCATCAGATATCTGCACGCCCAGAAACCTCATGGAGTGTACCCTCTCCACACAGCTCCCGTGAATGTAAAGTGGGGCCGGGTCTGCTCTGCCCTTCCTGAAGTCCAAGATAAGTTCTTTAGTTTTCGTGGTGTTCAGTTGGAGGTTGTTAACTGAACACCACTCAGTCAGTCTATTGACCTCATCTCTGTAGTCCGACTCATCCCCCCTTGAGATGAGTCCAACCACTGTGGTGTCATCCGCGAACTTTATGATGGTGTTTGAGAGATGGGTAGGGGAGCAGTCGGATGTGTAGAGCGTAAACAGGAGGGGACTCAAAACACATCCTTGTGGAGACCCGGTGCTGAGTGTGATGGTGCTGGACCGGTGGGGGCCGAGTCTGACAGACTGTGGTCTATTTGTCAGGAAGTCCTTGATCCAGAGGCAGATGGGGGTGGAGAGTCCCAGGTGAGACAGTTTCTGGACCAGGATCTCCGGGATGATATGATTGAATGCTGAGCTGAAGTCCAGAAAGAGCATTCTCACATAGCTTCCTCGGTGCTCCAGGTGACTCAGCGCAGTGTGGAGCGCTATGGTGATAGCGTCCTCGGTGGAACGATTTGTCCTGTAGGCAAATTGGTGGGGGTCCAGAGTGGGAGGCAGACCGGCCCTGATGTGCTGACAGACCAGTCTCTCAAAGCACTTCATCACTACAGGCGTAAGTGCAACAGTCCCGTAGTCATTTGGGCTGGCCACAGCTGTCTTCTTGGCGATGGGGATGATGGTGGAGGAGAACAAGAGTAATAGAATAAACAACATCACAATGATCTATGGGAATATGACAGTAAATACTAAATATTAAACATTATTGTGCAGCACATAAGATCAACAGAACACAGTGTGCTTTGAGGTAGGAGCCAAAAAGGGTGTAGTTTGTGGGTGTGATCACCCGTGTGTACACCTGTGAGCATGGACGCGCTTGTTTTTTTAAAAGGTTCCTTCATGTAATGATCTGCTAGAGGGTGTGGGGGGGGCCACAGCCCCGTCCTCCAGGGCATGAAGCAGGTATGGAGGAGATGAAAACTCCAGATATCCAGAGGCCCCCAGAACACAAGAGACCAAGGAAGACCAACAGAGGGGCAGCCGCGCCACTGTCCCAGAAAGAGCTGAGGAGAGTCCCAGATGAGGGCTCACTCAGCAGCCGCGGAGCAGAAGCCAGGGGGAGTTGCAGTGACGCGCCCGTGAGCTCCGCCGGCAGCCAGCCGTGCCTGAGTGACCGAGCCCCAGGCCGAGAGGCCAGGGGCACCCCACCTCCGAAGTGGCCCGAGCGAGCCCCAGGCTCCAGGCCCCGATAAGTGGCCGCCAAGGAGTGAGCCGGTGTATACCTGGACGCCCACCCCCGGACACAAAGAACCACCAACACACCGATGTCTGAGGGAGTCCGCCACTGGCAGGGGAAGTGGTGGTAGGGGGAGATAGGCCTCCAAACCTTGGAGGGCCTAAGATGTCCCCAGAGAGGTGGCGCCTGACACCCAACCTGACATATAGACACAGACATACAGGCACACACAGATACAAACATCCATTCCCACCCTCATGCTCTCATATGCACTTACTCCACACTCAACCAACGTGGAGACAGACATAAAGAGACGTTGTACACACGATCACACTCCCCAAGCGTACTCTACAAACCGGGTCTAGGTACCCTTGCCCCTGGAGGGGGAACTGCACCCAGACCCAGGTGGTGTTACCCTTTTCCCTGTGGTGGGGGGAGGCAGACCGCCCCGACTCCGCAGCAGCAGGGAGGCCCCACACTCCAGACCGCAGTCGGACGGCCAACTCCTCCTCCTAGCCCCCCCCCCACTCCAGCAGGTCGCAGAGAATGGGGTGAGAGAAGACTCCAAACCTCCCTCCACCCGCTCATTGTAGTGTTGATGCATGTGTGTTCTAAGGTGCATTTAAAACCCAGGAGGGCATGGAGCTACCTGCCAGAGAGCAGCAGGTAAGCGCATGGTCCCTCCTGCTAGCCCTCAATGTCTACGTGTATTTAACATTGAGAGGTGGGCAACGACGCCAGGGGTGGGGTGTACACCCTGATGGTACTTTGGATTCCGTGTATCGTGCCCGCCCCCAAGATCCTATATGTATGTGTAATGAGAGTGTGAGTAATGTGAACATCTAAGTTGTGGGATAAAATTGAGGCAGAGGCAGCCAGAAGGGGACGGGACGGGGGGGGCCTCCTCTGCACCCTGGTGACATACCCCTACTCCAAGGTCCTGCATGTGTGGGTGGTTGTGGTGGAGCGGGAAGAGGGAGGCAGCTGGAGATGGGGAGGGAAGGAAGGGAGGGGCAAGTGACCCCTCCCTGGGGCCAGCTCCCCCGCTGACCCCAGTAGGCACCCCCATACTCCGCGACCCACCAGGGAAAGGGGGCCCAGGCCCATCCAGACCGAGGCCCAGTGCAGCAGCGCCTCCCGGCCCCACAGAGCCCGGGACAGACCCTCCCCTAGCCCCGCTGCACGCAGCCACGAGGAAACAGTCACCTGAGAGCCAACAGAACCCCTAACCGGACATGACCGCTACCCCGGGCTGAGCCCCCCAAGGAAGATGCCTCCGGGGAACCCGCCGACGCCCTAAGCCTGTCCCTACCCCCACACCAATCACAACAGTGAAGGCGGGACCAAACTATGACCCCCCACCCCCACTAGGTGATGGAGCTGATCAAAGGAGCCCAGAGCAATTGATCTGATGTGGTGGCAGAGGCTGTATCAAGACTAATGTAATCTAATAGATAATTTCTATATTGGTTAGAATTAAGATTATTTTTATTTTTCCAGTTCATGAGGACTGTTTTCTTGGCTATGCATAGGGCAGTGAAAACCATATGGGCTATATTCTTTTCTGAAGTGACATTATCTAAGCTGCCCAACAAACACACTAAGGGGGAAGTTGGGATGTTACATTTCAGACACTTCGATAAGTCTTCACATATCTCGCGCCAAAACTTCTGAACTGGTGGACAGAACCAAAGAGCATGGATATAATTGTCCGGTGAATTGGTTTGGCAGTGTGAGCAGTTGTTGGTAGACGTAAAGCCCATCTTGAACATCCGATGACCTGTATAGTGCACTCTATGTAATATTTTGTATTGAATTAATTGAAGACTGGGATTTCTAATTAGATGAAAGGTTTTTAAGCAAATCTGAGACCAGAAGTTTAGGTCTAAGTTAACTGATAAATCCGCTTCCCATTTTGCAATAGGAAGTGATATTGATTCATCTGTTTTAGAAAGCATTCTGTATATTTTGGATAGTAATTTGGGGGTTTTAAGAGTAAGAAATTGAACCACACTTGGTGGTGTTTGTAGTTCAACTTGACCCAGTTTAAATTTCTTTTTTACTATGGATTTAATTTGTTGATATTCTAAAAATCTTTTCTTGTTGATCCCATATTGTGTAACTAGTCCGTCAAATGAGATAAATTCTGTTCCTTCTAGTATATGTTCTAAATATTTGATTCCTTTACCACTCCAATCTGAAAAGTTTATCATATTATTGTTTTGTAATATGTCAGGGTTGTTCCAGATAGGTGTACGTTTGCATGGGATTAATGAAGACGCCGTCAATTTTAGAAACTCCCACCATGCTGTCAGAGAAGAGCTGATGTTGATGCTTTTAAAGCATTCATGTCGTTGGATGTTTGAGCTGATAAATGGTAGGTCTGAGATCTCTAGATTATTGCAAAGTGCTTGTTCTACGTCTAGCCAAGGTTCATCTAAGAGGGTATGTTTTAGCCATCCTGAGATAAACTGAAGCCTGTTGGCTAAGAAGTAGTGCTGAAAGTTAGGCAGTTCTAGTCCTCCTTTATCCTTGGTCTTTTGTAGTGTTTTTAAGCTTATACGTGGGGGTTTATTTTTCCAAAGGAATTTGGACATACATGAATCTAGAGATCTGAACCAATCTTGTGGCAGTTTAGTTGGGATCATTGAGAATAAATCATTTATTTTTGGTAAGACCATCATTTTTATAGCGGCAACCCTTCCCATGAGTGATATGGGTAGACATTTCCATCTAGCCAGATCATCTTCTACCTTCTTTAAAAGTGGGATATGGTTTAATTTAGTTAGATCTGCAAGCTTGGGAGAAACATTAATACCTAAATATTTTATATTTCCCGATTGCAGTGGTGTAGAAGAGGAATTATGGAGGGAGCAATTAATCGGTAGAACTGTAGATTTTGACCAGTTAATTGAGTAATCTGATATTCTTGCAAAAGAGTTTATCAATTCAATCACCCCAGAGATATTGGTTTGTGAATTTTGGAGAAAGAGTAACACATCATCCGCATAAAGGCTGATTTTATGTTCCACGTTCTTGCATTTTATGCCCTTAATTACTGAATTCTGTCTAATTTCTGCTGCTAGTGGTTCAATAAAAATTGCAAACAGTGAAGGGGAGAGTGGGCATCCCTGCCTGGTGCCCCTCAAGAGACAGAAGCTGGAGGATGTCTGGTCATTTGTTCTAACACAAGCTGTTGGGGAATTATATAATATTTTTAACCAGTTTATGAAAGAGGATCCAAAACCAAATTTGTGTAAAGTTGCAAATAGAAATTTCCAGTTAACTCTGTCAAATGCTTTTTCTGCGTCTAAAGAGAATATTGTAGTTTCTAGGTTTTTACTGTATGAGTAGTCTATCAAATTAAGTAATCTGCGTGTATTTGTTGATGAGTGCCTACCTTTTATGAAACCAGTTTGGTCAGGATGAATTAAGAGGGGGGTTATTTTCTCCAGTCTCTTTGAGAGAGCTTTGCAGATTATTTTAAGGTCTACGTTTATAAGGGATATTGGACGATAGCTTGAGGGATATACAGGGTCTTTGCCTGGTTTTAGCAGGAGATTAATGTTTGCAGAATTCATATTTGATGGAAGTCTGCCCTTTTCTTTAATTTCCAACAACGTTCTGTAGAAAACTGGTGCTAGAATCGACCAGAATTCTTTGTAGAATTCTGCAGGAAAGCCATCTGGACCTGGAGCCTTATTATTGGGCATACTTATCAGGGCTTCCTGGAGTTCACCTGGTGTCAGTGGTGAATCCAGTGCCATTGCTTGAGTGTCTAATAATTTTGGAAGAGTTATGTTGTCCAAAAACTGATCAATTTCTTTTTTAGATGGGTTTATTTGTGGTGAATACAACGTTTTATAGAAATCCCTGAAAATGTTGTTTATTTGTATCGGATCATATATTGTGTTCCCAGATGAATCTTGAACAGCACATATAGTTGTTTTTTCTTTATTTATTTTTAGCTGGTTTGCTAGAAATTGACCGGATTTATTACCATGTTCATAATTTTGTAGGCGTAGTCTTTGTACTAAGAATTTTGTTTTTTTTTTTATCAATTATCTCATTTAATTTTAGTTTTGTTTTGCGTATTTTGTTCAATGTTTCCTGATCTTGGTGGGACTCGTAGGCTTCTTCTAGTGATTTGATGTTTTTTTCTAATTCCTGAATATTTTTGTTTTCTTTTTTCTTTTTATGTGATGAGAAAGAAATTATTTTACCTCTCATCACAGCTTTCCCTGCTTCCCATAGAACAGAAGCTGATGTTTCGGGAGTGTCATTATAGTCCAAATATAAAGTCCACTCTTTTTTAAAATATTTAATAAAGTCTTCATCTTTAAGTAGTGATATATTAAATCTCCAGTTTTTTCTTGGCGTAGTATTATTCTTGTGCATTAGTGTTAAAGATACAGGACCATGATCGCTGACAGCTATAGGGTGAATCTCAGTGTCTGAAATGTCGCTCAGCAGTGAGCTGCTGACCAAAAAATAATCCAGACGAGAGTAGGAGTGATGGACATGTGAGAAAAAAGTATATTCCTTACTGGTGGGGTGAAGGGAGCGCCATGCATCGCAAAGACCAAAGTCGCTCATATACTGTTTGATTATATTTGTGGACTGCCAATTACGCTGAGTTCCTGCTGTATTGAGCCTATCCATGTCTTCATTTAGTCCAAGGTTGAGGTCACCTCCAAGAACAAGTGTGCAATCTAAGTGTTCAGAGAGTGCACTGAAAAAACCGTGAAAGAATGAGGGATCATCATTTGGACCATATACACTTGCAATACATAGCTTTTTATCAAGTATAGATAGTTTAATGATTAAGAATCTGCCCTCTGGATCTATAACTGTATCGAGTACTGTGAAATTAATATTTTTATGTATTAAAATTGCTACTCCCCTTTGTCTAGAATTATAACAAGCTGAGAACACATTAGGAAACTCAGGTGTTTTAAGTTCATTCGAACCTCTAAGAGGTCTGTGGGTCTCTTGTAAAAGGACAACATCTGCCTGTAGTTTTTTGAGTTGGTTAAATATTTTTTACCTCTTTACTCTGGAGCCAGCTCCATTTATATTCCATGTAATGAACCTCAGTGTACCCATAGATGTTTGTGTATAACTAGGGGTGTATGCTGTGTGCGTCGCTTAGACAGGTGGAGAGAATACGTCACTTGTTCATAAATAAAGAGAAGGAGAGAGAGAAAAAATGTGTGGTGAGATGCTCCCTGAGTCTGACTTTGTGTATGCATAGTTACTAATGTGAGTAGGCTTGGCTTAAGTGTGTGTGTATCTTATATGACTGTGTGCGCTGCCTGACTGATGTAAATGTGCTGCCGTTGAGCGCATGGTGCGTATGTGTCGAAATAAAGGATGTTTGTGGATGAGTGTCGAAGCAGGTGATCGAGGCAGTGAAAGGAATAAAGAAAGAAACCAAGGACAGGGGTGAGCAGCATAAAACCAAGAGGGGGAAAAGAGAGGAAAAAAAAAAACGAGAAGAAAAAACAAACAAAAACAAAACGTAAACATTCCAATTAAATCACTGACGGAGAGTGACGGTGTTAATTCTGCTATGAAATCACACTTTAAGATGCGATTTGATACTGGTAAGTTAAACAGATGTTAATGCAAGTTAGTGTGAGTGGATAGGGAAAGGGTGCAGCTGATTCTTATCTGGTGTGAGGTTAATACAGCCACGGAGTGATGTTGGGGTCTCGGTGGAGCTGTCCGTCCACGTACAGCCGGTCCACAGCGATGACAGCGCGGGAGCCCTTCTGGATGAAGCCGCGTCGGATTGGGAAGAGGACCCTGCGTCGTTCAAAGATCTCTTTGGGGAACTGGTCGTTCACGCTGAAGTCCGTTCCTTTTAATTCCCTGCCGCGGCTTTTCACATGTTGCTTTTGTTTGAAGTGGCCGAATTTGGCCACGATAGGACGTGGTCTCCCGGCCGTAGCCCGAATGGGGCCGAGGCGATGTACCCGATCGAAGACGATGTTCTTCACAGTGTCCTCCGGCAGCTTCAGGTGGGTTTTGATGAAGCTTTTTACCGTGGTCTCCGCGTCCTCTCCAGCGGCTTCTGGAATACCAGAAAATACCAGATTATCACGCATGCTACGAGCTTGTAGATCGATAACTGTTTCTTTTATTTTTTTATTTTCTCTATTGAGCTGGGTAACATTATCTGTGAGACATTTCACCGACTCCCTTAGCGTGGCATTTTCAGCAGCAAGCGTTTCCACCTGCTGCTGGCTGTACTCCAGGGATTCTCGCAAGCATTTAAATTCTCGGTGAAGAATCTCCACCAAGGACAGCCTTGCGTTGAAACTGGACAATCGCTTGTCGATTGACTCCAGTATGTCAGCAATATCTTTGCCGGCTGGCGATGTTGAGCCGGGGGAATCTGCCGGGCGTTGTCTTTTCGACGACGGCGTCTCAGGTTTGGCCGGGGGAGCTGCACACTGGGTCTTCTTCATCACGAGATCCTGAAAGCACTGATCAATATAATCTTGGAGAGTCTCTAAACTCTCCTCGTTGTTCTCCAGGGTGTTGGAGATTATTTAGACAAATAGTGTTAGTTATAAGACAATTGATAAGTGTATTTGGTAATACTGAAGCTTAAATGAATTTGTTCAAATCTAAACTACCATTTGCTTTAATTTTCCGCCAAAATCTCCGGCGTCTGACATCAGTTACAACATGAGTCGCTTACCTATTCCACAGCTTAGGCACTACAACTGCAAATGCTCGATCACCTCTATAAACCAGCCTCGACCTTGGTACAGCTAAAAGCAAAAGATCACTTGATCTAAGAGATCTAAGGGGGTATAAGTCTGCAAGAGGTCAGACAAATACCCGGGAGCCTGTCCATTCAGGGCTTTGTAAGTCAACAATAAAATTTTAAAATTAATTCTGAAGCGGACAGGGAGCCAACGAAGGGAGGCAACCGAGAGGTGTACTAGAGAACAGAGACATTAAACTGAACAAACTGCTTCGCTGATGATTTGTCCTCAGCTGGCGTTCTCGATCACCGCAGACTGTGTTTAACAGATGGAAGCCTTCAGCAGAGACTCTGACTGGGATCGGCCGGCTTTTGGCTCCTGACGGCATATCGAGGACTCTGCGAGAGCAGCCAGTATGTTTGGCGAGGTGTTTTCTGTTGCAGACAGACGATGGATTAAACGATGAATAAGTGATTTATTAGCTGCCGCTGTCACGCTGGTTAGATGGATTACTACAAGCCACCTCTGACCCCACTTACAGGCCTGCATCTCAGCACAGAGCCGGTGTGTGTTGGTGTTTGTAGGCAGCGGCGCTGACCAGCTGTAATCCAGTGACAGGATGAGACTCGTTGATCAATGGCCTAATGAATGCTGTGTTTCATTGGGCCAGTGAATAGAGCGCAGCCTGGCTGTGGAAACAACAAACGGCTTCAGTTTGTGTTAGAGTGCCGCAGTTTCACAGCTGTGTGCGCACTGATGTTCACACAAAGGAAAAAGCTTCAAGGACAAGCACTCTTTGTTGGATCAAGTGGATTTAACGAAGTAAAGCAGCTGCAGAAGGAAGAATAGTGCTGAAGATAACCATCTTTTTAAAATGGCTGTCATGTGTACTTTCAAAATATCATCAAAAAGTCATCCATTCATCCATTAGTTTTTTTCCACTTATCCAACGCTGTGTCGCAGGGGTAATCCACACCTCCCTCTCTAGGCCAGGCAAGAGATATAATCTCTGCAGTGAGTCCTGGATCTAATAAGAGGCCTTCTCTATGCCCTGAGCACCTTAGCCAGTCAGGCATCCTACTCAACTGTCCCCTTCCATTGTGGAGGAGCAGCACCTTCACTCTCAGCTTCTTTCGAACGACTGAACTCCTCACCCTGTCTAAAAGGAAGAGACCAGCCGCCCATTGCAGAAAACTAATTTCTGCTGCTTGTATTCACAATCTTGTGGATGTGTGTATGAAAGAGAGCGACATAAATAATAATCCTGTTCATGACTGTTCATCGTTGGAGCTTGTAACCTGGACACAAGTATGTGGAAAAAATGTAGATAGAACATTAGGAACATCAATGGAGAAGTCCAGCTGAATTTTTTGGTGTTTTGTATATAATAGTGCTCTATATATATATATATATATATATATATATATATATATATATATATATATATATATATATATATAGAGAGAGAGAGAGAGAGAGAGAGAGAGAGAGGAACTGACCTGAAAAATAGGATCATGGCCAAGCTTGAAACCTGGATCCCCGGCAGCCGGTTACCAAGATTACGTGAAGTACCCTCAGAAGGTCTGCTAGATGATGTTAATGCAGCACTACGGACAATACCTACAACCACGATTACCGACACTAACAAGCTGATCTACAATACGGCAGCAGTGATCAGTGAGATGCTTGGCTACAAGTTGAACAGCCACAAGGGGCAGTACCCTCCATGGAGAAGGAGGCTAGAGGGCAAGATCAAAGTAGCACGGAGGGAGGTTAGCCAACTATCGGAGTTGCAGAAAGCTGCGACAAAGAAGGTGCATAAGAAATACAGCAAGCTGTCCATACCTGAGGCCTTGGAAACTGCCAAGCAAAGACTCACAGCCTTGGCCAGCCGCTTGAGGAGGTACACCAGAGAGATAGAAGGCAGGAGAATAAACCAGCTGTTCTCCACAGAACCAGCAAAGGTGTACTCTCAGTGGCAAGGGAACAATAATAATAAGAGAACAGCACCACCAAGGCTGGAGACGGAGCAATACTGGAAGAGCATATGGGAGAAGGACGCAACCCATAACGGCAATGCACAGTGGCTAGTGGATCTGAGGGCAGACCATAGCGACCTCCCTGAACAGGGTCCAGTAACCATCACAGTGGCAGATATCCAAGAAAGGGTCTCCAGTATGAAGAGTTGGACAGCACCAGGGCCCGACATGGTTCACACCTACTGGCTAAAGAAGCTGACTGCACTCCACGAGCGTCTGCCAGCACAAATGAACCAGCTGCTAGTTAACGAGAGACACCCGGAATGGCTAACCGAAGGTCGGACGGTCCTGATCCCCAAGGACCCCAAGAAGGGACCGGTCCCCTCCAACTACCGACCAATAACCTGCCTCAGTACCACATGGAAGCTCCTGTCAGGCATCATATCGGCTAAGATGAACAGGCACATGGGTCAATACATGAGCGGGACACAGAAAGGAATTGGCAAGAATACCAGAGGCGCAAAACACCAGCTACTGGTAGACAGAACAGTCAGCCGAGACTGCAAGACCAGACTGACCAACCTGTGCACTGCCTGGATTGATTACAAGAAGGCCTATGACTCAATGCCCCACAGCTGGATACTGGAATGCCTAGAATTGTACAAGATCAATGGGACCCTAAGAGCCTTCATCAGGAACTCAATGGGGATGTGGCGCACAACACTAGAGGCCAACTCCAAGCCCATAGCACAAGTCACCATCAAGTGCAGGATCTACCAAGGAGATGCTCTGTCCCCACTGCTGTTCTGCATAGGCCTGAACCCCCTCAGTGAGATCATTAACAAGACTGGCTACGGATACCGACTACGGAACGGAGCAGTTGTCAGCCACCTCCTGTACATGGATGACATCAAGCTGTATGCCAAGAGTGAACGAGACATCGATTCACTGATCCACAACACCAGGATATACAGCAATGACATTGGAATGTCATTCGGGCTGGAGAAGTGTAGTTGGATGGTAACAAAGAGAGGGAAGGTAGTCAGAACGGAGGGGATCAAACTACCAGAAGGCAACATTGCAGACATAGAGGACAGTTACAAGTACCTGGGGATCCCGCAGGCGAATGGGAACCATGAAGAGGTCGCTAGGAAAGCTGTAACCACCAAGTACCTGCAGAGGGTCAGGCAAGTCCTGAGGAGTCAGCTGAACGGCAAGAACAAGATCCGGGCCATCAACACGTACGCCCTGCCCGTGATCAGGTACCCTGCTGGGGTAATAGGCTGGCCAAAGGAGGAGATAGAAGCCACTGACATAAAGACAAGAAAGCTCCTTACCATGCATGGAGGGTTTCACCCCAAGTCAAGCACCCTGAGGCTGTACGCTAAGCGGAAGGAAAGGGGCCGGGGACTGGTGAGTGTCAGCACCACAGTCCAGGATGAGACAACGAACATCCAAGAATACATTGGGAAGATGGCCCCAACTGACAGCGTGCTCAGTGAATACCTCAGGCAGCAGAAACCCAAGAAAGAGGAGGGAGACGAGGAACCATCATGGAAGGACAGGCCCCTGCACGGTATGTACCACCGGCAGATAGAGGAGGTGGCTGATATCCAGAAATCCTACCAGTGGCTGGACAAAGCTGGACTGAAAGACAGCACAGAGGCACTAATCATGGCAGCACAAGAACAAGCTCTGAGCACAAGATCCATAGAGGCTGGGGTCTATCACACCAGGCAAGACCCCAGGTGCAGGCTGTGTAAAGATGCCCCAGAGACAATCCAGCACATAACAGCAGGGTGCAAGATGCTAGCAGGCAAGGCATACATGGAACGCCATAACCAAGTGGCCGGCATAGTGTACAGGAACATCTGTGCCGAGTATAACCTGGAAGTCCCGAGGTCAAAATGGGAGATGCCCCCAAGGGTGGTGGAGAATGACCGAGCTGAGATCCTGTGGGACTTCCAGATACAGACGGACAAAATGGTGGTGGCTAACCAACCGGACATAGTGGTGGTAGACAAACAGAAGAAGACGGCCGTAGTGATCGATGTAGCGGTTCCGAATGACAGCAATATCAGGAAGAAGGAACACGAGAAGCTGGAGAAATACCAAGGGCTCAGAGAAGAGCTCGAGAGGATGTGGAGGGTGAAGGTAACGGTGGTCCCCGTGGTAATCTGAGCACTCGGTGTGGTGACTCCCAAGCTAGGCGAGTGGCTCCAGCAGATCCCAGGAACAACATCGGAGATCTCTGTCCAGAAGAGTGCAGTCCTGGGAACAGCTAAGATACTGCAGGACGCTCAAGCTCCCAGGCCTCTGGTAGAGGACCCGAGCTGGAAGGATTGACCCGAGCTTGAAGGATAAACCGCCCGCAGGGGCGAGCTGGCTGTTTATTTTTTTTATATATATATAAAAATTTATATACATACACGTACTTTATGTTCACATATGTGTGCTTTTGTACATATATGTGCATATTTGCATGTACACATTTATCTTTACAAACGTATATGGATGTCTTACTATGTTTTCTATAATGTTTTCATCTTATCTACATCTTTTTATTTGATTATATTATCCCTCTGTTCAGCACTTTGGCCGACACTTGATGTCCTTTAAATGTGCTGTATAATTAAAGATGACTTGACTTGACTTGATATTATATATAATATTTTATATAGAAATTGCTCCTCTCGCCCCTGCAGGCGGTCAATCCTTCAAGCTCGGGTCCTCTACCAGAGGCCTGGGAGCTTGAAGTTCCTGCTCAGTGTCTTAGTTGTTCAAAGGACTGCGCTCTTCTGGACAGAGATCTCCGATGTTGTTCCCAGGATCTGCTGGAGCCACTCATCTAGTTTGGGAGTTACTCCACCTAGTGCTGCGATTACCACTGGTACCACTCTTACCTTCACCCTCCACATCTTTTTCAGCTTTTCTCTGAGCCCCTGGTACTTCTCCAGTTTCTTGTGTTCCTACTTCCTGTTGTTGCTGTCATTTGGTATTGCTATGTCTATCACTACGACAGTCTTCTTCTGTCTAACACTACTATGTCCGGTGGTTACACTAAACAAAAAACTTTAATGGTCTGCATGCACGCACGCACGCACACACAGAGACACATCTGATGAGCTTTTGTAATAAAATGAAAAACAAAAGCATGGTTTTATTGTTGCACCTTGATGGCGTCTCACTCTGTTATGAGATGTCTAATAAAGGGAAGTAATATGCTTTAAACATTAAATAAGACTTTAATTATCGGCACCATGAAAAACGTGCCATTCTCAGGATGTAATTGAATGTCGCCGTCATATTGCGGGGAATTAAAATGGGTCATTTTATGTGTTGCTTTATTTTTGATTGAATCTGCTCTTAAGTGGTTGAGACAGTAGAATTATCAATTTTTAGACGCCTTGTGGTGAGCTCAGTAACGAAGAGAGAGGGAGGGAGGAGGAGGGGAGGAGATGACAGAGATAAATGCCTCTGCATTGACAGCTGTCCTCCATTTTCTTTCAGACAGACATACAAATGAGGACCACAAATCAAACCAATCCCTTTCTGATTAATCTGGGCTCAGGCGCCAATCAGCAGGCCAGTGGAGCGACGGAGGCCGATGGATCGCTCGACATTGATAAACTGTATCAATACCAAACACTTTAGGATCGGTTATTAAAGGGATCAGCATGTGTTTGTAAGGGGGGAATGAGTGTATACTCCAAACAGCTTCACAACGAGCACTGAAAGAGAGTGATGAAGCCTTTTTTACATTCACTGGGCACCATCTGACTTTCATTGAGTGAGACTGTTTGGCTTTGATTGTGGTGAGCATCGTTAGAAAACAGAAACCAAGTATCAACCTGTGGGGCTGGAAACTGGAGAAAGCAAAGCTGGAGTTCCTGTGATGTCCAGCAGAGGCAGTAGTGAGTCGGTCCCCACACACTCACATTTTCAAACTTTACAGCAGAAATAAACATTTTTACAGCCTGATACGCAAACTGTTTTGATCATTTCCCCCTTTATCAACACCTGTAAAACTCACCTCTTTAAATTGTTTGCATTGTTAGGGGAGTGGCGACTTTGACTGGCAGGTGCATGGTGACACAGGCGGCTGTAGCTGCTAGCTCTCTGCTAGCTGCACTGTGCTGTTGGAGTGTTTTGGAGCATTTTAGTGACATCATGTCACCAATAACATGGCTGCTGTGAGGTCACTAACAGACCGTCCAAGAAGGAGGAAGGCGGAGCTGCAGTTTAGGTGTACAGTGAAATTTGAGGATTTTGATTGGATGTGACTGATTAGCAGGTGTCTGAGCTGATACCTCCACCATTTCGTTCAAATGTGCGGATGATGAAACTGATCAGTGCTTTTATGGATTTAATCTATTTGTTGCCATTTAATCGTCAGTAATTAATTGGATAGCTCTTTGTTCTCACAGATTTATATTTAAAATATTTCACTCCTCCTGCCACTGAAGAAAATTCAAATCCATGCTGCTGTCACTATTAGCTCAGCAGCACTCTACTCTGGTGATCCACTTTGTCTGTTTTAGCAGCTGATGCCCATGTTTGGTCTTATCCTCCCCCCCACACACACACACCAAAATAAAAAAAGAAAATGACAAAGCATCCCAGATTAGGCCCCCTCCCAGTTTGATGAATGCCGGTGCTGAAGTGTAGAAAAAGCCTCATTACGAGACACTTATAGATTAGCCCGGGTGTGACGCCGGGGGACCGCAGGGGGAAACAATGAGCCTACGTCCCCTCACTGCATCTCTGAAGCCTCCTCCAGCTCTCCTCTCTCTCAAATGGATAATTCTGGTGATACTTGTGACAGGCTGTGGTTTAGATTTTGATTTATGTTCTTCCAAAGCTAAAATCAAAGAATCCATCTAGTGCTATTTTATGGCAGTTGGGATGATGAATGGGCCAGTCTGTGGGCCAAAGCAAGCTGCTGTGTCTTTGCCCCGGATTTTAATTGCTAAAGTAGCCGGTCATTGCTCAAGATTCAGAAGAGCAGCACACTCCGTCTTTCTCTCCTCTCCAACTTTTTCTGTGTCACTCCATCCCTCTTCGATCCCATCTCCCCCCTCCGAAGCGCCGAGGCCACGGACGCTTTAAAAGAAATTTAATCGAGTTTACACAAACCCACTGCTAAATCATTCATAACCTGCTGCTACAACTACAACTAATGGCTCACGTAATTGGCCCAACTTTGAAGTGTAAATCCCACAT
Source organism: Rhamphochromis sp. 'chilingali' (assembly GCF_963969265.1). Taxonomy (NCBI): domain Eukaryota; kingdom Metazoa; phylum Chordata; class Actinopteri; order Cichliformes; family Cichlidae; genus Rhamphochromis; species Rhamphochromis sp. 'chilingali'. The sequence continues at coordinate 43,002,614 of NC_137933.1, read as the reverse complement.
TTATATTTCATGTATGGAAATGCCGCCTTTAAACAAAATGCCAGATAAAGAGTTTGATCCCAACATATTCTTAACGCTCACATTTTCATGTTTCAGGGGATAATGAGACGTTTACTCGATGTTACTCTTCCTCCTTCCCTGACCTTCTTCGGGCTTTAAAAGATTTTAAAAAAATACATAAACACGCATTCAGCCATCTCACGAGTTGATAAACATGTGTAAATAAAATCAGATGTTCTAACGATGGAGGAAAACGGCATTCGTCTGCCTCCTCCTCCTCACTCCAATGAAGAGACGGCGTCTTTCTGAGGAGCTTCGCTGCTTTTTTCACTCGACCAAAATCAATGATGCAAATGAGAAAAACAAGCAGGCAATAAATTCTTTCACATCTGCAAAGCTCTGCGAGAATTTTTAATAATTTTTAATAAAGCATAATTGTAGTTTGTACCACTGAATAATTTAATCACAGGGAGCGATGAATGGGGGTGCACACATCAGACAAATGTAAAATAAAACTGCACTTCTCTGCCGCACATCTCTGAGATATATTTCAGGATCTTTTGCTTTATTATACTTTCAGCTTTTTCTTTAGTCCAGCTTTTATTTCTTTCAGTTCATCTGAAAGGTGTTTGGAAGGCCGGTTAAGCATTCATATCGTCCTGTCTGCTCAGTGAGTTAAACCTAAATGTCCTTGGCACAGAAACGCGAGTGATAGTCAGCTCACTTCCTGGCACTGTTGTTGTTTTAAAGAAATATTTTATAATAATTTTCCTCCTATTTCAGCTGGTTGTAAACAGCTGTCCTCTTAATGTTGGTCCAGCTCTGTGTTTTTGTCATTAAATTCATACATTCATAAATGAAGCCACACTCGGGTCGACTTTCTGTTGATGATGAGAACGTTTACTTAGAGAGTTACAAAATATGTTTAATAATTAATAAGCATTAAATCTATAGTTCAAATGATTAAATTATCTTTGCATTCTTTAATATAAAGATAAATATTTTTCATCAGGAAGTTATTTCGATTATTTCAATTCAATTTTATTTACACAGCACCAAATCACAACAACAGTTGCCTCAAGGCACTTTATATTGTAAGGTAGACCCTACAATAAAAACAGAGAAGAATCTAACAGTCATATATGACCCCCTATGAGCAAGCACTTTAGTGACAGTGGGAAGGAAAAACTCCCTTTTAACAGGAAGAAACCTCTGGCAGAACCAGGGTCAGGGAGGGGCTGAGAGAAGTGAGAGAAGGAAGACAGTTTAAAAGACATGCTGTGGAAGAGAGCCAGATATATCAATATGCGCATAAATACACATAGATTTGTGTGTCTTTACATCTTCCAACAAATTGATGCATTCTGATAAATGAAAAATACGTAGGAGCAGTTTGCGGTTTGTGGAAGCCACCATATCTGGTCTTTAAATGATGATGTATGAACCCTGCTTCCAGGTCCAAACTACTCTGCATTTATTAAGGCTGTGTTGTTTTTAACATGTTTCAATGCTTTATATCTAGCGTTCGTCCTCCAGCTTCACTGTGTTTATGTTATGCTAACACAGCTGTGTAGCTAGCAATCACGTAGCACATCATTATATACCAGCTAGCCCAACTTCAGTAACCCTACAAAAGTCACTGCTGTTTAGTTTTCTGTCTTCATTTATGTTGGAAGTGACAGCAGAGCTGTACATTTTAATTTTTCAGAAATCTCTCAGTCAGAACATGCTATATCATGTTTAGGTGGAAACTAGCGAGCTAACTTCCTGCTAACTTCTAACTCTGTTAAATTTCATAAATCCTGTTTTCATGGATACCTGGATGTTAAACTCCATTGTTACACCTGGTGGAGCAGCAACACTGATCATTTTATTAAAAATGAAAGAATTATAGACAGTTTTTAACTCTCAGTGATGCTGCAGTGTTTGTTTGACTTTGGGACCTGAAGCGAAGTTTGGACCCGGAAACGGCCAATGACGTCAGACTAAAGAACCGGATTGCTTGAAGTATCACGCCGATGTTTTACCGACACAAAAATGTGCATAAACATGCTCATTCATTCCCGATATTGTCACAAATACTTATTTTCAGCAAATTAGACATGTAACCCTTATGTCTTCAGACAGCTGACAAGCCGACTAAAAACCAACGGCTGACGATAAACTAAGATTATGCCAACTAACGTTAATCTCAAATGTTCAAACTGTTCCCTCTGATGAACAGTTTGGGAGTTTATTTGCTATCCGTCAGTTTTAAGACAGTTTTACTTTCTTAGATTAAGGCCACCTAAAACCAGCTTATTAGGGCTAACAACAGCTAACAGAAAGTTTAGCATATCCTCAACAACTCACATCAGCACGACTGTCATCAGTCACAAGTGAGTTTCACTGACTCACTAATTCATATGGAACTCCCTTTGCAAAGTTTTAGATCCTCGTTGAGAGTAAATAAAGGTGAACTCTGCTCACCCAGCATGAGGACAGGAGTGGACTGACAGTCCACATGTGGGGGAAGATTACGGGATGCAGCTGGTCTGAAGTCATTTTGTTATCTGGGTACACTTACTGTAGATGAAAGTTGGCAGCTTTTTGAGGTAACTTGAGGTAAAAATGTAAAATACAGCAAAATATTTAACTGACACATATGTGTTTTTATTGCTGATATATCGCTAAGTGTTAATTTTATTCATACCTGTTAAAATATACTGTGTACATCTTTTAAATCTTTTTTTACACAAACAGTAGTAACAACATCCTTGCAGTGGCCGATGGAGGAACAGTCTAGATTTCCAAATGTAATGACTTTGATCTCTCTTGTCTCACAGTAGCCCCTGTAGCTAGGATACCCAGCCAGTAGCCATCCACCCTTTGCAATGGTTGATTCACACACCACCAAACATGATCACACAGTCACTTCTATCTATGCTTGCTGTTAAGGCGTAGGTAGCCACTGCAGTATTCTCCTGAATGATAGGTGTCGCCACTCAGACAATACTGTCTTATAGAGATATATAAAGGCTGTTGCAACATCTGCCTCTCTATAATCTGTTAATCTCTGAGCTTCTGTCCTGATGTATCATTTAAATGTTTGCAAAAACCAACACAATCGTGTGCCTGTGTCCTTGGCCCAGCTGCGGCATCAGCAGCGCAACACGGCAGGTTACACATCCACATCCACTAGATGTGTAACTGTTACTTTAAGTATATTTAGACGCTAAAAGTTATAAAGAATAATAACACAACCTTCACAAAAGAAACAGTCTAAATGCAGAATGAGGGTGCAGTACAGTACATGGACCTAAGAATCAATCCCTGGGGTTTTTCCATGACCCTCTTGGGGACACTCCCATAGGGCTTGGACCCTCCACCAAGTGTTCTTAGAACTGAAGAAGCTTCTCGGATGAAACGTCTTCAAGGAAACCTAAAGAAGGCCAGATGCTTTTCTTTCATAGCTCCTTAGACTACGAAGACCTAGATGGCTGAGAACCTTCACAGATATCCCAGGTTTTTTTTTTCTTTCTCTGTGCTTATTTCATTTCCTGTGAATCTCCCTCCTTGTTATTATGGCTCTGATTAAAAATTAATGAATCCTGAAAATGGTCCAGAGCGAAGATATGATTTTACTTAAATACTACAATCAGAATTATGCTAAATTTCTTTTGCATAATTTTGTAAACTGCAGACATAAAATCTTTATATCTTGGGCTTTTATTTTGAAAAGTGAGGACAAGGTGTTTCTTTTCCTGCATTTCTGGGGCACTAGCTTGATGGTATGACACTTCCTGTTTCTGTGCAGAACTCAACAATGTGCTTTGGTGTTTGAATAAATCGACTTATTAAAAAAGATAAAACTTTATTTGCTTCCGCACATTAATACAGTTGGGCATGTGGCTTATGTCAGCCGTGTGTCCAACACGTGAAACACGCCAACAGCTGTGTGTACATGCAGCAGGAGGAGGGGGGAGAAGGCCTCAAGTGAAGCACTGGCCTGCCTGTAATTTATAACTGTGACATGGGAGCCAAGTTTCTCTAAATGAGGCATTCAGATCGCCAAGCAGTCATTTATCCTGATGATTAATACAAATGATATTCATAATAATAAATATTGCTGCCTCACAGTGCATAAAGCAGCAGGAGAAAGAAGGGAGGGAGGGAGGGAGGGAGGAGGAAGGAATGCCAGAGTTTACAGTTTCATAGAGAGATCCCATTAAAAAATCAAAAAACATGGCACAAAACTTTCAACATGATCTGGAAACGGGTTTGATTCAAAGTCTGAAAGATGATTTTGAAACAAAGATATAATTGATGATTGCAGACATTCCACTTCCTGTTTGTCCCACAGGAGTTAAGACACTATCCAGCAGGGGGCACTTTCAGTCGTTCCTCATTGAGTACGAGTGAATGGAGCTAGAATAAACTTTTTTTTTTAAATTTCCCATAAATCCAGCGAGGACTACGAGTCTGAGCTGAAAACCTCCGTTTTTGTCCTCAGTGAAGCTACTACATTAGCATTCTGCTAGTACGTGCAGATTTCCTCCATGGTGCCCGTTTCCAAATGATGACTTCTAGTTCCTGAAGTTTTCAGATTTCATACAGATTCCCTTTTTTCTTGATGAGCTCAAGAGTGCCCCCTCTGGATCAAAAATTCCAGACATTGGAAGTTCTCCAGAAGTTCTCTGTTTGCCTCAGGGGAGGACAACTCCAGGCCTCAAGGGCCGGTGTCCTGCATTTTTAGATATCACCCTGGGTCAACACACCTGAATCAAGCAACCAGTTCTCTGGGCAGACATGTTGAGGAGGTCATTTAGCCATTTAAGTCAACTGTGTTGGATCAAGGACACATTTAAAATTTGCAGGACACCGGTCCTGGTCTACCTGATCGTTGGTCACTAGCAGAGCATTCAGGCTCCGGTTGCCTAGGTAACCCTCTACTGTGTTTATTCCTCCTCAAATGTCCGTTCACTCCCATTGGTTGCTGCTCGAATGCAGACTTGGAGCAGTTTAAAACACGAGTAAGCTTGAATGTTCACAGTGAAGATGGAGATGAAGAAAAGTGAAGAAGAGGAGTTTATGACTTCCTGTCATGTGGCTGAAAGTAAACAGGCCCTGAAGCCTAACATGACATCAGTAAGTAGGTTAAGTGTAGTCCCGCGTGGCCATCGATCATCACAGGATCTCACATATTCGCGCCCCACTCGAAGCAGAGCTGAAAGTTTCCCACTGCAGCCGAGATGACATTTAATTTTTCATATCTCCTCCGTAGTCCTGGAATGAATTTTGGCAGACCTGATGCAATTTAACAGCTTGGCAGTTTAAAATTGGGCAATGAATCACCGCGATTCAGTGGAAGCCCGGCTGCTGCTGCATAATGTTTTTTTCTGTGTCGGAGTGGAGGACAGCAGGAGAGGTGGAGATGTTGGACAGTAGACCCCCACCCACCTCAGCTCCCTCTCCATCCTCCAGTTTACCTCCTCTGTCACCGATTTTACCTGTTTTAGCTTCTTCATCATGTCGTCCTCATGCCATCGGCAGCTAGAGAATGATGGAGAACTAACGCACATCGGCTTCATTAAGTCGGGCTTACCTTTAATTATAATCGCACACCTTTGGAGACTCTTTAATCCAAATCAGCCAATCTCGGCGCAGAGCTGTAGGCTCGGCTCATCTCTCTGCTTGTGCTTTAACGTGGCGCCCTCTGACCCTCACACAAAGAGCGCCGCCTCCATTACATGCGCCACAGCAGCTCTGCGAGTGCTTTTAAAAGGTGGTGAGGTCCAAAGGGCTCGCACTGTATCTGATTTTTGACAAAGAGCACGCTGGCTAGAAATCAATAAAGTGCCTGTGATGGGTCCTGCTGGTCATCCTGGAGAGGCTGCTCCTCCACCTCCTCCTCCATCATGCAATCACTTTGTTTTCCCCCCTCTCTCCGTCACCACCTCCCGCCACGTACCCTCCACCTCCCCCTCTACTACAGATGAACCCAAACAAGCAAAGAATGGACTGACAACACTTTTGACACCGGCCGTTCATTAGCCCCACCAAGCGGTGGAGAGCGAGGGAGGGGGGGTCCTCCGCAGGCAGCCGGTTGGCTGAGCAGAGTGCCGTCTGTGGGATGACCACAGTGTAGATACCTCAGTCTCCATCCAGCCGTTCGTCAGGGTCACTGTCAGGAAAATTACTGTTTGTTCTGGTAGAGAAAGGCTTTGATGAATTGGCTTATTTGTATGCTAAAGAACACTGCAGCCATGTTCGCCCCTCGTTCTTCCTCGGAGATCTCGCCATCCTTTGCTGCAGTTTCCTTTAAGAAACGGTGTGAACTCTCAACATCACCTCATTAACCAGCTGATCAAGTAGACCTGACAGGAAGTTCAAAGCTCCGTCTTTGCCTCAAATTTTATTCTTGTTCTGCTGTTTTGAATATGATTTTGTACGTCACATATTCTCCGACCGCTGCACCTGAAGAGTTCAACGTCAGCTGTTATCGTCTGCTTTATTACAAAAATGGTGCTCTCTTCAACTGAAATAAAATGATTTCACAAATATATCAGCTGTTTTTACACTATGACAGCAGAACAGCTTTCCCCACAAATAAATCAGATCTGATAAATGAGAAACTGGACGTCTGTGTGCATCGATATCTTTTTTATTTTCGTGCAACGCAAAAAACCAACACATCATCTCATAAAAGATACATAATGAGTTTCGGTAACACCAACACAGATTTCTGCTGAAAAAGATATGGTTTGAAGCAGTTTTGGTTCTGGGAGCTCGGTCCAGCTCCACAGTCCCCCTCTGTTTTAATCTTGGTGACACCTTCAAACTTTTACCTTAACAGCTTTAAAAAACACTTTCACTTAACTGGAAAGACAGAACAAAATGGTCAATAAATCACTTCCTCAGTTTGTGAGATTTCCAAATTTAGAATAGAAAGAAGTGCTGCTGTGGTGACCTCCAATGCAGGCAGCACAAAGCAGAACAAGAACATGTGAGTAGATCGGTTTTGTTGTGTAACAAAGATGGTGGATTATTGTTCGGGTCTGTGTAATGTGTACTAAAGCCTTTTAATTCCCAGTGTATGAACAGACCGTAGCCTGATGTCTGTGGGAAGGAATCGGGATGAGTTCCTCTGAAGTCCACAGGATGTGGCGTTTCTGTGGCTCTGTGCACCTCAGCGCCTCACCTGTATGTGTCATAATGACAGCATCATCATCAACATTTTTTGAGCTTCTTTTATTACATTTAGTTTCAGATAATTCTGTCCTCAGTATTTCTCCGTGAACCGGATGAAGTCGCCATTGTCGTGGAGCATCGTGCAGACGTATCGAAGCGACCAGTGGTTTCTCGCAGACAGAAAGTGTCTGCTGAGGCTCATCTCCAACATCCCGTCCAGCCGCAGCCGCACGTGTTAGTCATTATTAAACATAATAAGGGCTTTTATCAGCCACCGTTTCCCTCTTTGGTTATGTGAATAATTTAGCCGAAGGGAGGAAGACGAGTGAGTCAGGTGGGCCTCGCACCTGAGACGGAGACAGATGAGGCGATTTGTCTGAATTATTTATTTGATTCTCTTCAACTTTGTACAACTGCCACATTGTTTTTTTCTCTCCTTTATTCACAGTTTCCCTGCTGAACACACACACACATTTATTTCAAGCTGCGTTAATTACAGCTGCACAAGCTGTTAAGCTGTCGTCTGACGATTAACAAAGTCAAGCTCCAGCCGCAGCTTCACCACTTACTTTCCTGCCTGGAAAATGGAGGGGTGGAGCTGTGTGTATGTGTGTGTGAGAGAGCGAAACAACCACTGTTAGCATCAACAGCAGGCCTATAAAAGTACAGGGGTCTCTTTTTATTATTGTAATGTGTCGCAGCAAGTGAACAGACAATTCGACCAAACGTAATTTGTGAAACAGCTCCCCTAATTAATTTGAAGGCAGCGATGGCAGCTGAGGTGTGTGTGTGTGTGTGTGTGTGTGTGTGTGTGTGTGTGTGTGTGTGTGTGTGTGTGTGTGTGTGTGGAGGGGGGGAGACACATGTACGTACGTACATGTGTGTTTGTTCTGCTGTCATAATTAAACATGCATTTTTGGTTAAAGGGGAGAAAACTCTTCACACAGCCTGAGCTGACAGTATCTGCTGTTTGTGCTTTGAAGATTCGCTGCTACAGAAGATGCTCAGAAAAGACATGTTTCCTCACGACTCAGTAACGTTCAGCGCCACCGCCAATCAGGGATCTGATGGCAGCGGGAGTCACGTGATGCATACAGGCATGAGGCAGGCAGTCCGGTTTGTCGCCTCATCTCCCCTCCTTACTGACACTTTGTAAAATGGAGGGCCGCGTGTCAAATTTCATCGCTCTGTGAGCTCAGAGCGGGGGAGGAGGAGTCAGCGGCTCTTCGGCTGTGTCGCCATCAACATTTTTGTTGTTCTTCTGTTTGTTTTTATCTGTTTTATCAGGCTGCAGGTTTGGCCTTCCCCGACTGAGGACTGAGTTATATGTGACGTACTCAGAGGATGATGTGTGTCTGCTGCTCACAGCTGTGCTACGCTAACATTAGCTTAGTTCAGTAATCATTAACATTTCCGATTGAGCCACAGAGTCCGCACGAGGACACAAACTATAGAAAAGAATTTCTTCTATATAAACCTGTTGGAGAGCAGAAACTGACCTCGCTCTGCACCACCTCTACTGCACACTGGTTCAGCTCCTCCAGTATGAGGAGCTGGCTCAGGAGTTGGTCGCTAGTTTGATCCCAATCTCCTCCAATCTGCATGACACTGAACCCGAGTTTCCCCCGATCCATCAGAGAGTGACTGCTTGTGTGTGACTGGGTGAATGAAGGTTACATTAAGAAGCTCTTTGAGGGCTCAGAGCAGAAAAGTAATATATAATTACCAATCGATTACACACACTTCAGTGGCATAGGCAATTATTATTATTATTATTATTATTATTATTATTATTATTATTATTATTATTATTATTATTTCACCAACATTCCAACTGCTGTGACAAAAAGGATTTCCCAAAATGTTTTTTTTTATGTCAGAAATAAATAAAGTTTTTATTGTCGTCTTTAAAGTTTATGTTAAATACTGGAAACAGACTCACGCATAATTAATGCTGAGCCTTAAGTTCCTGAGACAGGAGGGCATCACGGACATGTTCAACACACACACAGACACACACATGCAGACACACAGACACACGTGTGCACACGAAGGAGCTGATGAAGGTCCTGAAGGTGAGAGTTTATGTGAGTCCTGGCGCTGATTAGACGGACACAGATCTAAAAGTAATTGGTTCCTTTTACTTCCTGCAGATTTACAAGCTGCTGTGCAGTGACTGGCAGCTTCTTTACAATGGTCACACAGCAAAGGATAAACTCACTGCACTGTGTGTGTGTGTGTGTGTGTGTGTGTGTGTGTGTGTGTGTGTGTGTGTGTGTGCAGAGGGCACACATACTCAGACTGAAATGAACCATACAAATATGACGTGAAGCCCGAGTCCCGGTGAGGCTGATTCAGAGTGCCACTCAGCATCGTGCTGGACTTTCTTCTTCACACACTGAGTGTTATGCCTGGGAAAACACTGCTTAGCCTATTAGCACTGCCCGTAACACTCCTCTTAATCTGCACAGAGCGACACCACCAAATGGACATGAACGCCTCCAGCCCCCAGTCAATTATTCAATGATAACCTATTTATTTTTACCTTTAGTGTCACTCACAGTGGGACAAATGTGCATGTATTCATATTTAATTCATGAAAGAGGAGGCACATAAACACACGCCTCCTTCTTCTAACTAATGTATTATGTTTATAAGGCTGCACATGTACATTATTCATTAGTGCTGTGGAGGGCGCATCACTGGGTATTACTGTGTCACATTACTGTCAAATGCAGAGGGACTTAAAGAGGGCAGGAGGTTTCATTAAAGGCAGCAACAGGAAAGATGAGATGGGGAGAGACTGGCTGCAGAAGAAGAAACATGTCACTGAGGGGCAGCTGAGCTGAGGGGGTTAATGCAACGAATGCAAGGATGCAGAGGCTGTCATATGTGACAGAAACTTCACAGTTTGGACACTTGGTGAGGAAACAAACACATTTAAGTGCAGAGTGACACATAAAGCTCCCAATACTCCAGAGCTTAATAATAATAATAATAATAATAATAATAATAATAATAATAATAATAATAATAGTAACAATACATTTTTAGAATGGACACATTACAGAAGAAAACAAACTGTGAACGTAATACTGATAAAAGTAAAGCAATAAATCAGTTATAACAGAGAAATACTGAAGGAAAGAGCATAATGGAATTAATGACACCACATTAAAGCAAATTTACAAAAAGGACCCACCAGAAGATCTGAAACTGCAGATTCTTTCAGATGTGTTTAATAAAATCTGAATCCACTGGGAGCTAATAGGGAGATGCACACTGTTGCAGTAAAACCAGTGAAAATCTGAACCCATTGGTGTAGACACAGTGGCCTTTGCATTATACCAGGGGAGCTCTGTTTGTCATTCCAAACATGCAGGTTAATGCTGGCTGCTGCGGCCCACAACATGCAAAACGGGTTCTTAATCTCAAGAGTTTTACTTCCTGTTTGAATAAATATATAATCAATCAAACGTCTCTGATCCTAGTATTGTCCACAAGCAGTGGACTGTGCAGTGAGATGAAATTTGAGTTATTCATGGCGGGCAGAGGGGCACTCGGACTGGCCTTTTGCTAAAATACCACAAAGACATTAACCTATATGTCTTCACAATGATGTGAGCAGCCTGAGCTTCCAATAAGATCAGGAAAAAGGCAGATGTATAAAGGCAAATGTTACCTTTGCATTAGAATGGAGATGATTTGTAAAGCTGGATCTGTGAGTTATGGTCTCAGCAGTAGCTCATATAAAGAGCTCCCCATACGCCCTTGAGACTACATGAAGGCTCCTTTTTATAGTTTGGCAACTTTATAGTTTTATTTATTCACTCTGAGCTGGCAGATCAATCCAGTTATCAATAGTATTGAAACCTATGTTGGTATTGGTTTGGACTGACACTAGCACGATGGGATGGACACTTTCATTTGTTTCTCTCCTCTAAGTTCTGTTCATTGTTCCTGTTAAACCAAACAGTAGACATCATTGCCTACAGTAAAGCCAGTTTTACATTTCCATGGACTGTGGGGTGCTGACCAAGAAAGAAGCCCCTGCTCCAAAATCATGACCTTCAAGCTTTATCGTAAAACTTGCAGCTGCCCAACGTTTGCCCAAGCCAAACACCTTCTGAGGGAAAGTTAAATGGGTTAAGAATGGCCTTCCCAAAGCTTTGACCTCAACCCTGTTGATAATTTGTGGACATTTAAAAGTCAGGTCCGTGCCAAGAAACTAACTGAATTAAATGAACTCTACCAATTCTACCAAGAGTGGAAAGATTCCTTGGAAAGAACAGTTCAAAGAAATTATTAAAATTCAAAAATCATTCTGGACATTCACGCCGATGATGACTGGATGGAAACTTCCAATCACAGCTGTAAATAAATAGTGTCTTTGTCTGTTTTATTTTTGTAACACTTTAACACTTTTTGCTTTTGCATTTCATGCCCTTGCCAGTTTTTACTGCTTTGTAATTGCCCTGTCCGGACTGTTTTCACCTGTGGCCATTAGTTCTAGCTAAGAGGTATAACCAGCCTTTATTTGCATTAGCTGACTAGACAAATTCTCACACCCTCTTGTGAGGTTTTTCCATTAATTATGTGTGTCTGTTTTCAGTATAACTTTTCTTAGCTTTCTTTATTAGCTCACGCTTCCTGAGCACACTCACATAAAAGGAGGCATTTTATTGAGTCCTGGCATCTGATTCCACATAAAATGAACGAATTGAGCATGTTATCAGAGGAACAAAGAATAGAGATTATAACATGTATATCCATCTTATTCTGCCTATCTGGGGCCAGGTTGTGGGGGCAGCAGCCTAAGCAGAGAAGCCCAGACCTCCTTCTTCCCGGCCACCTCCACCAGGTTGTCCAGGGGAACACCAAGGCATTCCCAGGCCAGCCGAAAAATATAATTTCTCCAGTGGTGATAGGTCAAAGTAGTGATGTAGATCGACTGGTAAATCGAGAGCTTCGCTTTTACACTCAGCCCTCTCTTTATCACGACGGAACACTACAGCATCCACATCACTGCAGCCGCAGCACCAATCTGTCTGTCGAGATCCTGTTCCCTTCTCCCATCACTTGTGAACAAGACCCTGCGATACTTAAACTCCACCACTTGGGACAGGAACTCGTCCCTGACCTGTAGTGGGCACTCCACCCTTTTCCAGCTGAGGACCATGGCTTCAGATTTGGAGGCGCTGATTCTCATTTCCGCCGCATCAGACTCAGCTGAAAACCACTCCAGTGAGAGCTGGGAGGGCATCACCCGATTAAGCCAACAGAACCACATAAGAGCCCACCCAAGTGAAAGCCTTTCGCCACTTGGCTATGCCTAGAAATTTTGTCCATAACAATTAGAACAGAACTGGTGACAAAGGGCAGCCCTAGTGGAGTCCATCACCTACCAGAAATGAGTCCAAATTATTGCTGGCTATCCAGACCAAGCTCTTGTAACGGTTGTATAAGTATCGACTGACCTGTAGCAATGGGCCAAACACCCCATACTCCCGAGGCACCTCCCACAGGACACTCCAAGGGACACGATCGAATCCCTTCTCCAAGTCCACAAAACACATGTAGACTGGTTGGGCAAACTCCCATGCACCTTCAAGTATCCTAGAGAGGATAAAGAGCTGGTCCAATGTTCCACGACCAGGACAAAAGCCCTTTTGTTTCTCCTGTATCAGAGGTTAGACTACTGGATGGATTCTCCTTTCCTTAACTTTCACCCTGGGATAGACTTTCCCAGAGGATTGTGATCCCCTATAGTTGGAACACCCCCCCCCCCCCCCCCCTCTTTAAGATGGGAACCACGCTTCTCTGCAGCTTCTCTCCTCCTGCTACCCCCCCAAAAACCCATCTCCATAGAGACTGTGTCAGCTTCCAAAAAGACAAAAAACAAACTAAAAACCAGCAACAAACAACTTAAACATAAACAATCACAAAGAAAGAACAATACAGTATCCACATCTGAACCAAAGAGTAAAACAGTGAAATGTGGATTATTAAATATTAGGTCTCTCTCCTCCAAGTCTCTGTTAGTACATGACTTAATAATTGATCAACAAATTGATTTACTCTGCCTTACAGAAACCTGGTTGCAGCAGGATGATTATGTTAGTTTAAATGAATCAACACCCCCGAGCCATTCTAACTACCAGAAACCTCGAAGCACAGGCCGAGGGGGCGGTGTGGCAGCAATTTTTCACACCAGCCTGTTAATTAATGAAAGACCAAGACAGACTTTTAATTCATTTGAAAGCCTGATGCTTAACATTCTCCACCCCAGCTGTGAAACTCAGAAACCAGTCTTACTTGTTATCATCTATCGTCCACCTGGGCCTTACACAGAGTTTCTGTCTGATTTCTCAGACTTTATATCTAATTTAGTTCTGAGCTCAGATAAAATAATTATTGTGGGTGATTTTAACATCCATGTAGATGCTAAAAATGACAGCCTCAACATGGCATTTAATCTGTTATTAGACTCAATTGGTTTCTCTCAAAATGTAAAAGAACCCACCCACCACTTTAATCACACTCTAGATCTTGTTTTAACATATGGCATCGAACCTGAACATTTAACAGTGTTTCCTGAAAACCCTCTCCTGTCTGATCATTTCCTGATAACATTTACATTTACAATAATTGATTACACAGCGGTGGAGAGTAGACTTTATCAAAGTAGATGTCTTTCTGAAAGCACTGTAACTAAGTTTAAGAATATAATCCACCCACTGTTATCATCTCCAATGCCCTGTACCAACACAGAGCAAAGCAGCTATCTGAACGCTACCCCAACAGAGGTCGATTATCTTGTTAATAATTTCACCTCCTCACTACGTACGACTCTGGATACTGTAGCTCCTGTGAAAACTAAGGCCTCAAATCAGAAGTACCTGACTCCGTGGTATAATTCTGAAACACGTACCCTAAAGCAGATGACTCGTAATCTGGAGAGGAAATGGCGTGTCACAAATCTAGAGGATCATCATTTAGCCTGGAGAAATAGTTTGCTGCTTTATAAGAAAGCCCTCCGCAAAGCCAGAACATCTTACTATTCATCACTGATTGAAGAAAATAAGAACAACCCTAGGTTTCTCTTCAGCACTGTAGCCAGGCTGACAAAAAGTCAGAGCTCTTTTGAGCCAACCATCCCTTTAACGTTAACTAGTAATGACTTCATGAACTTCTTCACAAATAAAATTTTTATCATTAGAGAAAAAATTACCAATAATCATCCCACAGATGTAATATTATCTACAGCTACTCTTAGTACCATTGATATTAAGTTAGACTCTTTTTCTCCAATTGATCTTTCTGAGTTAACTTCAATAATTACTTCCTCCAAACCATCAACGTGTCTTTTAGACCCCATTCCTACAAAACTGCTCAAAGAAGTCCTGCCATTAATTAATTCTTCGATCTTAAATATGATCAACCTATCTCTAATAATCGGCTATGTACCACAGGCCTTCAAGCTGGCTGTAGTTAAACCTTTACTCAAAAAGCCATCTCTAGACCCAGCAGTCTTAGCTAATTATAGGCCAATCTCCAACCTTCCTTTCATATCAAAAATCCTTGAAAGAGTAGTTGTCAAACAGCTAACAGATCATCTGCAGAGGAATGGTTTATTTGAAGAGTTTCAGTCAGGTTTCAGAGCTCATCACAGCACAGAAACAGCTTTAGTGAAGGTTACAAATGATCTTCTTATGGCCTCTGACAGTGGACTCATCTCTGTGCTTGTCCTGCTAGACCTCAGTGCAGCGTTCGATACTGTTGATCATAATATCCTATTAGAGCGATTAGAACATGCTGTAGGTATTACAAGTACTGCGCTGCAGTGGTTTGTATCATATCTATCTAATAGACTCCAATTTGTGCATGTAAATGGAGAGTCCTCTTCACACACTGAGGTTAATTATGGAGTTCCACAGGGTTCAGTGCTAGGACCAATTCTGTTTACATTATACATGCTTCCCTTAGGCAGTATCATTAGAAAACATAGCATACATTTTCACTGCTATGCAGATGACACCCAGCTCTATCTGTCCATGAAGCCAGATAACACACACCAATTAGTTAAACTGCAGGAATGTCTTAAAGACATAAAGACCTGGATGGCCGCTAACTTTCTGCTTCTTAATTCAGATAAAACTGAGGTTATTGTACTCGGCCCTGAAAATCTTAGAAATATGGTATCTAATCAGATTCTTACTCTGGATGGCATTACCTTGGCCTCCAGTAACGCGGTGAGGAACCTTGGAGTCATTTTTGACCAGGACATGTCCTTCAACGCACATATTAAACAAATATGTAAGACTGCTTTCTTCCATTTGCGCAACATCTCTAAAATTAGAAATATCCTGTCTCAGAGTGACGCTGAAAAACTAGTTCATGCATTTATTACTTCCAGGCTGGACTACTGTAATTCATTATTATCAGGATGTCCAAAAAACTCACTGAAAAGCCTTCAGCTAATCCAAAATGCTGCAGCAAGAGTCCTGACAGGGACTAGAAAGAGAGAGCATATTTCTCCTGTTTTGGCTTCCCTTCATTGGCTTCCTGTTAAATCCAGAATTGAATTCAAAATCCTGCTCCTCACATACAAGGTCTTAAATAATCAGGCCCCATCTTATCTTAATGACCTTGTAGTACCATATCACCCTATTAGAGCGCTCCGCTCTCGCTCTGCAGGCCTACTTGTTGTTCCTAGAGTATTTAAAAGTAGAATGGGAGGGAGAGCCTTCAGTTTTCAGGCCCCTCTTCTGTGGAACCAGCTTCCAGTTTGGATTCGGGAGACAGACACTATCTCTACTTTTAAGATTAGGCTTAAAACTTTCCTTTTTTCTAAAGCATATAGTTAGGGCTGGACCAGGTGACCCTGAATCCTCCCTTTGTTATGCTGCAATAGATGTAGGCTGCCGGGGGATTCCCATGATGCATTGAGTTTTTCCTTTCCAGTCACCTTTCTCACTCACTATGTATTAATAGACCTCTCTGCATTGAATCATATCTGTTATTAACCTCTGTCTCTCTTCCACAGCATGTCTTTATCCTGTCTTCCTTCTCTCACCCCAACCGGTCGCAGCAGATGGCCGCCCCTCCCTGAGCCTGGTTCTGCCGGAGGTTTCTTCCTGTTAAAAGGGAGTTTTTCCTTCCCACTGTCGCCAAAGTGCTTGCTCATAGGGGGTCATATGATTGTTGGGTTTTTCTCTGTATCTATGAAGCGCCTTGAGGCGACTTTTGTTGTGATTTGGCGCTATATAAATAAAATTGAATTGAATTGAATTGAATTGAATTGAACCATATGGGGTGGCTGTAGCACAGGAGGTAGAGCAGGTCATCTACTGATCGAAAGGTTGGTGGTTTGATCCCTGGCTCCTCCAGTCCGCATGTCAAGTATCCTTGGGCAAGATACTAACCCCAAGTTGCTCTCCGATGCAGAGTGGGAATGTGTGTGAATGTAGTTAGAAAGCACTCAGTATAGAGAAAGTGCTTGTGAGAATGGGTGTGATTGGGTGAATGTGGCATGTTGTATAGAGAGCTTTGAGTACTCCGGGAGAGTAGAAAAGCACTATATAAGAATCAGTCCATTTACCACCCCAGCCTGCCAATCCAGAGGTACCGCCCCTGATCTCCATGCAATATTGTAGAGGCGTGTCAACCAGGACAGCCAACTCCTTCCACACACATGTTTTTGCTTCAGCCACTGCCTGAACCACGTTCCACTTAGCCTGTCAGTACTTATAGTCTGCACCCATAGTCCCACAGGCTAACCAAGCCCGACAGGACTCCTTCCTCAGCCTGGTTGCTCCCTTTACCTCTGGTGTCCACCACTTGGTTCGGGGATTACCACCACAACAGGCACCAACCACCTTGCATCCACAGCCCAGTTCAGCGGCTTTGGCAATGGAGGAGCTGAACATGGTCCATTCAGACTCAATGTCCCCAGTCTCCCTCGCAATGCTGTTGAAGCTGGAGGTGTGAGTTGAAGATCTCACAGACCGGGGGCCTCCCTGTGCACCCTCACTATACGTTTAGGTGCACCAGGTCTGTCCAGCATCTTTCCCTGCCAACTCACCACCAGGTGGTGATCAGTTGACAGCTCATCCCCTCTCCTCACCCGAGTGTCCAGAACATATGGCCGCAGGTCTGGTGATACAATTACAAAATCGATCATCGACCTGTGCCCTAGGGTGTCCTGGTGCCTATTGCACTTATGGACACCCTTATGTTCGAACATGGTGTTCATTATAGCCAAACTGTGGTTTCCACAGAAGTCCAACAACAACAAAACACCACTCAGGTTCAGAGCCAGGAGCCGTTCTTCCCAATCACGCCATTGTCGTTGCCCACACGAGCGTTAACCCTTTAAGACCTACCATAGAACCAAGTCCGCCAGAGCTTATATTATATTTTTACAAGCTGTGGAGCCATTTTTGGGAGCATTTCAAGTTGCTATACATCAATACAACCATTATAGCCCAAACTTTAATAATATGTCTGCATTAGGTGCATAGTAATTACATAAATTGCAAAAAAGTGCAATAAACTACAAAAAAATTGAAAATCGTTTTTGTTTTTTTAACATATATTTCTAGTTAGAGAAATTTAAGAGGCTTATCCCTCAAAACTGTAAATACAAAAAAGTTGCACAAACTAGTTTCCCACCACAGGAAATTTATTTTAAGTGTCTTCATAGTTTTATTTTTGAAATACACCAATTTTTATATACTGCAGGAAAAACGAAAATAAATATTATAGTGCAAATTTGCAAAATAACAGCATATGCATCACAATAAACTATTTCCAGCAGTGCAATATGAGTCCTAAGCATCCCAGAAATGACACAGAAAGTCATGAAGTCAAACATAACTTTTAAAAACACAAGTATAAGCTCATGAGGCCACGATGGTAAAAAAAACTACATTTCCGCAAAATGACGTCACTTCCGGTTTCGGGCAGGTCATGCGGTCATGTGATAGTTCACGCTGATGGACGTAGGAAGTGTTACAAACAGCTGATTGGATTGGCGAAGCGTGTTTCTGGAATATCATGTTTTTGTTGCTGCAAGTGATTTTTATGCAGTTTTTGCAAAGCTATATGTGGAAGGAAACTGTGACCTAGGACAAGCTGATGGCATAAGATGTAAGTACAACTCCTCCAGTTTCATATGCAAAAAAAATTATTGCGCTAGCTTACGTGGTTGCAGAGTTACCGGGATTTAAAAATAGTTACGCAAAACAGAGCGTGCCCGCTCCGATCGGCTGTAAAGGGTTAACATCTCCCAGTAAGACAACAAAATCCCCAGGTACCCCCTCCATGAATGGCTATCTTATTGTGGTGGAGGGGATTGTGTGTCCCCTGGAAGGGTCTCCCATGGCAAATTGGTCCTGGGTGACGTACTGGACAAAGAGCGATTCAAAAGACCCTATGTGTATAAGATCAAAGGAACAGTTTACCCTGACTGGGAAAGGGTTACCGGGGCCCTGCCCTGGAGCCAGGCCCAGGGAGGGTGCCCAAGGGTGAGAGAAGCTATATCACGGTCAAAGGAGCTTGCAAAGAAAAGCATCTGGACTTCTTTAAGTTGCTTGAAGACGTTTCACCTCTCATCCGAGAAGCTTCTTCAGTTCTTCAGTTCAGCTTCTCGGATGAGAGGTGAAACGTCTTCAAGCAACTTAAAGAAGTCCAGACGCTTTTCTTTGCAAGCTCCTTTGACTACGATGACCTGGATGACTGAGAACCTTCACAGACAAGCTATATCACACTTAAAAGATGCTGTATATAAAACAATCTGTGAAAACGTGGCACTTCAGATGATTTTAAACTGAAACTCTGAATATTACCTGCTCCCATCCAGGTGATCAGAATTCGTTACCATGGTGACTTAGCCAGGTAATAAGAGAGCTAATTTGTGGCAGCTCGCTGTGCATTTCAGGGGAGTATTTGGGGCAGGGCTACACTCTGATTGATAAGCCAGGTCCCACCGTTACTAGAAACATGGCAAAAGTTTGAAACTTCAGGTAATGTCACTGTGACTTGGTCCATATTTACAGCCACTTATAGAGCTCTCTAATTCTTCCTTTCTCAGTTTTACAAGCAGGTTTTAGTTGCTTCTTGTGATCACGAGATAAAATGTTTTGTGCCCTTACTTTTATCGCCCCAGGCTGTTGTGATGGACGCAGACATGCTTGCAGGCACACTCACATGCTAACTGTTTGGTCTCAGCTGCTGGGAGGACGGAGGAGCAGATATTGGAATGAATGTACTCGGTGCATTACAAACAGGCGCTGACAGTCAGACTGACTCTCGGCTGACAGTTTATCAGCAGATCTGAAGGGCTCCTTAATTCAGGCCGAGCCGAGCTGCCACCCCGGGTCCTTGAGTCATCGCTGGGAGCTGTCCATCTCCACGGAGGATTAAAGAGGCAACTCTGGTGAATTAGCAGACTTCTGAGTGACGCACAGCTGACGTGCTAAGAGGAAGGTTAATGCTGGCATTGGTTAACTGACCCTTTTTATGCTCATATGGCAACTACAAGCTCGCGAAATAAGTTCATGGAGAACGATTTGAAGCTTCTGGCCCTCATAGTTTAGAAACTGGACTCTGTTTTACTGCCTGTCCCTCTAATGCTCTCTAATCTATTTTATATTCCCACGTCTCTGATGTTTTTATGTCTCTTACTGGTCAACCACTCTTGTCAGTTTTACTTCCAGTCTTTGTTTCCCCACGTTTTGGCTCAATTGCATTATGTATCTCAGTTATTTCACCCACGTCTCGTTATTGTCTTGTGCTTTTTGGAGTCAGCTTTCTCATTTTCCTGGTGGTCGACTCTTAGCTGGACTTTTCTAGCACCATATTTTGTTTTCCTTTGCTTCAGAGTTTGGAAGTTTGGTAAAGGAAGTCTCTTATTTGCCTGCCTCTGAGGCCTGAAATGTGACCTGCTCTTGCTACAATAAATCTTCACTTTATTTATTTATGAGGGAAAATGGGGGGAGAGGGGACAGAGATACAGAGAGCACATGTAAACAGATGCCTTACAAACAGACCAGCAGTTGATGTTACCTGAATAACACGAGACAGGGACTCCATGCAGTTTAGCTTGGACACCTTGTGAAACATCTGGACTTCTTTAACTTCCTCAGTCCTGAGACTAATGATTCATGATTCAGCTCAAAGTCCTGCTGTCGATGTTCCTAAAGTGGACCTTTAGTGTTTCTCTTCACTTTCTGCCATATTTCTCCTTTTCCTGCGTTCACATTAAATATTCTCAGAGTTTCTAATAATGATCTCAGTGTACATTTAGGATCCCTGATCAGAGTATGGGTGGGGGTAGAAACGCGCTATATCAGAATCACAAGTGGCTGCCAATCATAGGAAGGTTGTCTTAAGGGAAGAGGCGCTACAACAGAGGAGGGGCTGGTAAAAAAGGATTATTTGGCACTGTGAGTCATGCAGCACTGCTTCAGCAGAGTCCAGGAACCAAACTATGGACCTGAAAAAGACAGAGATGTGTTCGGGGGTTCTCGAGGTTTCGTCACTGATGTCGGTGTGACATTAAAAATCTCTGACACAGTTCCTGTCTGCTCCTCTTTGGCTCAAATCAAACACTTCACAGATTTAGATCTATGAGTTTGCATGATGAGCATCACCTTCCACCATTTCTTTTACTGTCTGAAGCTTTCTACCTCTGAAAATAATTGCTGACATGAAAGAAACCCTTGTTATTGGTTCGACTTCAGACTGGAGCTCTGACTGAATCTGTAATCATCTCTTCTCTTCTTATACTTTTGATTAAAGCAAACTTTGGAAACAGAGAATACATTTAAAGAATTTCTGCTATACTTAATCTTCTAATTTTTGACATTTTGGGATTGTTTTAGGCTTAATCAGAGTCAGGTATAGCAGCTTAGTTTTCCCCCGTGTAGGTTAAACATGAAAACGGATTGGTGATGATTGAAGTTATTCTCGCTCAGCGCTGCATCAGATTAGTGACTGACTTTTCTTTTCTTTCTTTTTTTCTCTCTGTTTTCTGTGCAACGGATCAAACATCAGAGTTTTTCGTGTCTGTAGCATCATCCTGTCTTTATCATAAACTGCCAGACATCAGTGTCTCGTCCCCCCTCGGTACTCGTGTGACACACATTGGATTGGATACCCACGTTTGGGCTCAAAAAGGCACGGAGTCAACTTCGATTGAGGCCAGATGTGGATGAAGCTCAGCTGATGTGAATCAGTGCTGTCAGCTCGGTGACGGCTGCCCGTCTGCTCTCACTGACGTGATGTGATAGGAGATGATACTGAGCAACACCACGGTAGCTCTCAGATGTTAGTGGGGGGCCCGAGGGCATCAGGCCCTCTTGACAGACGCCACTTTACAGCTTTAATCTCAACGTCTTAAAGGGACACTTGACACAAATTGAGGTTGCCTTTTTCTGTTGGCAAGGAAAGAAAAATGATACGGAGCAAAACAGCAGCAGGAAAGCCTTCTTCCTCATTTTAAATCCAAGTGTCACGTCTGAGGCTCGTCACTAAGACAGAGGGGAAGGATGGGTTGAACATCCACGCATTTTAAATTAAGATCTGTGCATTTATTTTTATAAATCTACACTCACTGTTAGCCTTTCAGGATATAAAATATAAAACATGAAAAATTATTTCAAGCCTTCTTTTTGCTCATTTTTGATGAGTCAGTGGCATCTGACATTACACGTGTCATCAGCGTTGCCCATGTCTATTATCAGCCCAACATGTCAGGACCTTTAAATAGCTGAAGTGTTCAGCAGAGGATTTATTTGGATTTTTTAAACCTGTTCTTATTAAAAATGGTAAATAACAAATATGATTTTTGAGGTGATTTTTCTACACTGCTGTCTCAGCATCAGCACACACACAACAGGCAACATTTTTCAAGAGGCATAATTTGCAATGATCATTAATCCGAACATTGATAAGGCTACGTCACACTAAATATGTAAGTCTGCACGTCAGTGTGCGTGATCCATGGACAGGTGTTAACCTTTGAATAGCAACTGCAAGAGTCACATTAATTTGAAAGAGAAACTGACTGTACAGACTCTGATTATATATTTATTTATTTATATAACTGTCCTGAAGTTCTGATGTATATTATTAATTAGAATGACACTATAATTAATTATTTTATTAATTATCAGAGTGTGACGGGGGCACTGCCCACACACTGACCTTCACGCATTCTGTCTGTGGACATGATGGAGGCAGTGATTGTGTTTCTCATCAGGCTCAATAAACGAGTCACGTTAGGGCATTGTTTCTAGGACTGGTTTCACACTTAAAAGGGTTCCCTGAAAAACATGACAATAACCTTAAAATGATTCTAGTTACTTTAAAGCATTTAAAAATGGTTACAATGGCCTTTAATCTGGGCAGATTGCACAATACTGAACCTGTACTGTAATCTGCACGTCACTGCAGCTCCCCTTTTACTCCTCATCTGCAGCGGCAGGTCAGAGTGAGCTGATTACCAGGACGCCTGCAAATGTGACAAATTTGATAAATGCCCATTACGTCACATGATTGGTCTGTAATTAGAATAAAACAGGAGCTGAAATCATATTTAAACAGAATTATAATTTCTGTCGATTGTTCTATCAGTGTTCTCTGCTTCCATTAAGAGTGCTGGGAATGAACCATGCCCATTTAATTAATGGCATTGAAGTTTCATTACTGAAATACAGCATTATGATAAATGGTGTTTAGAGACAAAGGTGGCTTATGAGCTGCTATGACACTGGAGAAGAAAGCAGGGCACAAATAGTTTATCTGACTTTATTTAAAATGTCCAAAAACATAAAGGAAGATGTGACTGTTGCAATGATTGTGTAAAATATTTAATACTGTGTTTGTGATGCACTTATACTGAGTCAACTTATGCACTTCACACTTCGCTTGGGCCATCAGAAAGAAGCTCGGTGAGAAGGTTTTTTTTTTTTTTTTTTTTTTTTAGTGACATCAGAAACAGCAGCATGTGACATCACGTGATGGCGGAGCTTCAGTTCATCCTTTGTCATCCTTTTTTTTTTTTTTTTTTTTTTTTTTTAATAGGACAGGGGGAAAGAATGAAAGAAAGAGGGGGAGAGGAAGAAAGAAAACCAAAGGGGAGAAGAGACGGTGAGAAGGGGGGGAAGAGAGAAAAAAACAAACAAACAAAAAAAAAAACTCCTGGGTCACCTGTATGGAGAGAAAGAAAAACAAAAAAAACAGGGGAGACAGCAAACAACAAAGAGCAACATAATAATAAAAAAAAAAAAGCACCATCACAATAAACTAGCTAGTCATAGATATCAATAGTTACTAAATAGTAAACGATATTGTGCAGCACGCAAGATAGACAGCGCACAGTGTGCTTTGAGGCAGCAGCCAAGAAAGCTGTAGTCCGCATCTGTGAATACCCATGTGTACACCTGTGTGCATACCTGTGTGGATCAGCATGCTTGCATTCCAAAGGTTTCTCCATGTAATGATCTGCTAGGGAGTGTGGGGAGCCACAGCCCTGTCCTCTATGGTATCAAGCAGGTATGGAGGAGATCAAAACTCCAGACATCCAGAGGCCCCCAGAACACAAGAGACCAAGGAAGACCCACAGAGGGGCAGCCGCGCCACTGTCCCAGTAAGAGCTAAGGAGAGTCCCAGATGAGAGCTCATTCAGCAGCCGCGGAGCAGAAGCCAGGGGGAGTTGCAGTGACGCGCCCGTGAGCTCTGCCGGCAGCCAGCTGTGCCTGAGTGACCGAGCCCCAGGCCGAGAGGCCGGGGGCACCCCACCTCCAAAGTGGCCCGAGCGAGCCCCAATAAGCGGCCGCCAAGGAGTGAGCCGGTGTGTACCTGGACGCCCACCCCCAGATACAAAGAACTACCAACGCACCGATACCTGAGGGAGTCCGCCACCGGCAGGGGAAGTGGTGGTGGGTGGAGATAGGCCTCCAAACCTTGGAGGGCCCGAGATGTCCCCAGAGAGGTGGCGTCTGATACCCAACCTGACATATAGACACAGACATACAGGCACACACAGACACAAACATCCATTCCCACCCTCATGCTCTCATATGTACTTCACACTCAACCGACGTGGAGACAGACATAAAGGGACAATCACACTCCCCAAGCGTACTCTACAAACCGGGTCTAGGTACCCTTGCCCCTGGAGGGGGGAATTGCACCCAGACCCAGGTGGTGTTACCCTTTTCCCTGCGGTGGGGAGAGGCAGACCGCCCCGACTCCGCAGCAGCAGGGAGGCCCCACACCCCAGACCGCAGTCGGACGGCCCACTCCTCCTAGCCCCCCCGCTCCAGTAGGCCGCAGAGAATGGGGGTGAGAGAAGACTCCAAGCCTCCCTCCACCCGCTCATTGTAGTGTTGATGCATGTGTGTTCTAAGGTGCAATTAAAACCCAGGAGGGCATGGAGCTACCTGCCAGAGAGCAGCAGGTAAGCAAATAGTCCCTCCTGCTAGCCCTCAATGTCTACATGTATTTAAAATTGAGAGGTGGGCAACGACGCCAGGGGTGAGGCGTACACCCTGATGGTAACTTGGACTCCGTGTATCGTGCCCACCCCCAAGATCCTATATGTATGTGTAATGAGGGTGTGAGTAATGTGAATGTCTAAGTTGTGGGATAAAATTGAGGCAGAGGCAGCCAGAAGGGGACAGGGGGGACAGGGGGGGGGGGGGGTAGCCTCCTCTGCATCCTGGTGACATACCCCTACTCCAAGGCCCTGCATGTGTGGGTGGTTGTGGTGGAGCAGGAGGAGGGAGGCAGAGAAGGTTATAAGTGTAACAGTGCAACTATTCAGACATGTAAGAAATATAAAATCACCATCAGTCGCTATCAGTCTGGAGCTCTGTGCAAGATGGGGTGAGGATGATTGTGAGAAAGGTGGTGGATCAGTCCAAAATACATGGGAAGAGCTTGAAGGAGGTTCTGCAGCATCCGGTCCCGAACCAGCAGACTGAGAGACAGCTTTTTGTGATTTCTATCTAGAAATGTGCTATATAAATAAAATTTTACTTACTTACTTGCTTTTTCCACCAGGCCATGAGACTGCTGAACACTTCACCCTTACTTTTTTTTTTTTTTTTGCCTGTCCCGTTTGGCTCTTTTGCATCAGAATTGTTGTCTAAAGGCAAAGAAAGATGCCCAACGGATTTACTTTACCAAATTGACCATCCCAGCCTTGCCGTAATGGTCCGTTTGATTCACCTTTTATTGTTTATTTTATTTTCACTTACTGAATACGGGACAGACTTGACTGGGGGAAAGAAGGGGAGAAAGAAAGAGGGAAAGAGAAACAGCTGAGAAGAGGGCCGGGGGAGAAGGGCAAAAGACAAAAACCAACAGAATGAGCAGGGGAAAAAAATGCATATATCAATCACCTGGATCACCTGCTGAGAAAGAAAAAAGAAAACAAGCAGAAGAGAGCAAGAGTAATAGAATAAACATCACAATGATATATGGGAATATGACAGTAAATACTAAATATGTCAGGGTCCTGGGTCTGAGCGACCCAGGATCCCTGAGCAGTTATGAATTATATTCTTATTATCATTATTATATGTATTTTGGTGTTGCTTCCCTTCTCTGTGCTTGTGTGTGTGTATATATGTGTGTGTGTGGCTGAGCACCTGTTTATAGGCGGCGTCAGGCCTGGAGGGTGTGGTCCTGCAAGGGGACTGGCCACACCCGAAGCCACACACCTGCTGCTGATCAGGCCTCGTCGGGGGAGCTACTTAAGAGAGTCTTGGAGCTCCCACCGACGCGGGATCATTGCATGAGACTCCACGTTAGTCGTCCTGTTATTGAGTTAGTGTGCATGCCCGCAGTTGTATGTGTCCTGACGGCTGCGTCTTATGTTTCCCGCAGGAGCAGCGTGGAAGACACGAGAGCAGCGAGCACCGGGGGGTGCTGACACGGGAGCGGAGAGAGCACAGAAACACGGACTATTCACGGGGAGACACGACACTGGAGTCTGGGAGAACACGGGGATTTATTGTTACGTTGTTTCACTTTGTAAATAAACACTGTCTATACATAGAGCACCGCGCCTGGGTCCTCCTTCCCCACTCCTTCCACGGTGTGCCATGCCACACCGTGACAGAATGATCCCGCCACGTATGGACCCAGCGGTCTCTGAGGAGAGGCTCAGGAGGGAGGTTATGGACAGGGTTTACAGACTCTGTGAGTTATGGTGGGAGAAGCCCGCGGAAGGTTTACGTCGCGCCGTGGAGAGGCGGCTGCAGGAGACGCTTTTTAAATTTCCCTGGCTGGTTGACGACCTTAATCCTGTCGTCTTGGACTTCTTGCTTTCCACCCTCCACCTCCACTCTCCTCCTCAGGCTGCTCACCGGCCCGGACAGCTGGTGGATTCACAGCCTGAGACGCCCCGACGTCTACACGAAAACGACGTTCGCGCCGCCGGCGTTCCTCACCGCAGCCACACCCACGGACATCTCAAGAGCCGGCTGTGGTGAGTAGTACGGACAATTTTCCATTTCCCTCACCATCTGTGTTTGTGTCTGCAGTGGACGAGCTGACGACGCAGGTAACATCACCTTGGTCAGAGGTCGCTACACCGCCCGCTGCTTCACCATCTGCAGCTGTAACTCCGCCACCGTTTCGTCTGCCTGCAGCCACCATCCTGATTTCTTTTGCACTGCCAGCTGAGGAGCCCTGCGAGCCGGAGGAGCTCAGCGAGCCGGAGGAGCTCAGCAAGCAGGAGGTGCTCAGCGAGCTGGAGGAGCCCGCACCGCCAGCTGAGGGGCTCAGCGAGCTGGAGGAGCCAGCACCGCCAGCTGAGGAGCTCAGCGAGCTGGAACAGCTCAGCGTGCTGGAGGAGCTCAGCGAGCTGGAGGAGCCCGCACCACCAGCTGAGGGGCTCAGCGAGCTGGAGGAGCCCGCACCGCCAGCTGAGGAACTCAGCGTGCCGGAACAGCTCAGCGTGCCGGAACAGCTCAGCGTGCCGGAACAGCTCAGCGAGCCGGAGGAGCCCGCACCGCCAGCTGAGGGGCTCAGCGAGCCGGAGGGGCCCGCACCGCCAGCTGAGGGGCTCAGTGAGCCGGAGCAGCTCAGCGAGCCGGAGCCGGAGGAGCTCGGCGAGCCGGAGGAGCTCGGCGTGCCGGTGGAGCTGGTCGAGCCGGAGGAGCTCGGCGAGCCTGTGGAGCCCGCGCTGCCACCGGAGGAGCTCGGAGGTCCGGAGAGACCCGCTCAGCCTGAACTGGAGGTCAGCAAGTCTGACGGGTCATCACGTCTAGCGCGCCCTCCACGCCAGCTACGCCCAGCGCGTCTGCGTCAGCGACCGGCGCGTCATCGACTGGCGTGTCATCGGCCATGTACCACACCTCGCCGTTGTTCACCGGAGCTGCACCGCCGCCACTGGATCCGGGGCAGGCCGCCTGGGGAGCAGCACCGCCGCCGTCGGACCCGGAGCAGCGCCGCCGTTACTGGACCCGGGGCTCGCCACCGGAGGGGCAGCAGTGCCGCCGCCACTGGAGCAGCGGCAGGCCCCCAGAACTGTTTTGCTGCTGCTGCCGGACCCGTGGCCGTCCGCCGGAGCTGCAACAGCGCCGCCGCTACTGGACCCGGGGCCCGCCACCGGAGGGGCAGCAGTGCCGCCGCCACTGGAGCAGCGGCAGGCCCCCAGAACTGTTTTGCTGCTGCTGCCGGACCCATGGCCGCCCGCCGGAGCTGCTACGTCGGCGCCGTTGGGCTCGAGGTAGGCCCCCTGAACTCTGTTGTTGTGTTGATGGGCCGCCTGAGACTGTTTGTGGCGTCTTTTCGGGGGGTTTTTTTTTGCGCCGCTGCGGGTTGCGCGGTCTGACTCTGGGACTGTGGGCTGGGTCGGTTTGTTATTTTGTTGTTTTTGCTTGTTTTGGTTCTGTAAATAAACACTGTCTATACATAGAGCACCGCGCCTGGGTCCACCTTCCCCACTCCTTCCACGGTGTGCCATGCCACACCGTGACAAAATATTAAACATTATTGTGCAGCACATAAGATCAACACTTCACCCTTACTACTGGAACTTCAACATTATGCACTCCACACTGTATATAAATGCCACTTGTTTTGCACATGTCCAACTACCAACCTCTGTATATTTTATATATTTTATTTATTGTTTACTCTATTTAATTTGTAAAATATGTATACACACACACACACATGCGTAGAAAAACATATTTAGTATACACATCCAGTAATACATACACTCTTATATTGTACATATATTTATTACTCTCAGATTTACCCATTATTATATTTTGCTTGTTTTATGTTATTGTGTTTTTGCACACCTCTGTTGCTTGTGAAGCTCACACACAAGAATTTCACTCACATGTACTGTACCAGTGTACCTGCACATGTGACGTGACAATAAAAATGATTTGATTTGATTTGATTTGATCTGAAGGCAGTGTCACCAAGAACACCATAATGGATGGAAATCTTCAAGAAGACAGGCCCACCTGAAGAACATTCAGAGAAGGCTTCAGAGAAAGTGCTGTGGTCAGATCAGCTCGGCCTGCTGTGTTTTGAGGAAGAGAAATGCTGAGTATGACCCAAAGAAAAGCATCCCCACAGTAAGGCACAGAGGTGGAAACTTTATGCTTTGGGCTTTCTTTCTGCTCAGTGTGCAGGATGCCTGCACCACACTGAAGGACGAATGGAAAATTATTTCCGTTTCTTCAACCATGGGTGAGTCTGTCAAATGTGTCAGGGTTTGTAAACCTGCATAAGCCTGAAATGGGCTACAAGACTATCAATGATTTCACCGTGAGACCACATGAGACTAAATGAACATAAACTGATAGGTGGGATTTGGATTATTGAAGGGCCAGATTTGGCCTGCGGAGCCTTGAGTTGAACATTTTTACAACTAAATCTGATCTGCTTTGATCTTTGTTTTTGTTTTTTGCCTGTCCCATTTGGTTCTTGTTGTGGAAGTTTTTCCATTTAAATAAAGCCTGCAGATGAGCGGTGAGCGGTAGCTAACATTCTTTAATCCAAACACACAAAGACAACAGACAACCAAGCTTGATGGAGCCCCTGCATGTCCGCGGGACAGACGGTCAGCAGAGTCTCTCTGAGGCTAGCATGGCTCTCAGTTAAATACCTTCTCCAGGAACAAAAGGCAGTACACAGCTGTTTCACACCTTAAGGTTCACACTCCCTTGCTACCTCCCAGAGTCCTCAAAGAGACAAAAAAACCATTTGTATTAATGTATGAGTGTCAGACATGTTAAAATCCAGTGGCACCAAGGCATCATACAGTAAGATAATGTGATTAATACATAAGTAAAAGAAATTCCTATACATTCTTTAGCCGTCAGAATTGTTGTCTGAAGACCAACAAGGAGACCCAATGGATTTACTTTGCCAAATGGATCATCACGGCCTTGCCATATTGGTCCATTTGATCAACCTTTGTTGTTATTTTTTTTTTCAGTTGTTACAGACGGGACAGACATGACTGAGGGATAAGAAAGGGAGAAAGAAAGATGAAGGAAAAGAAAAACAGAAGGGAAGAGGGACAGTGAGAAAGGAAACTTAAAAAGAGAAAGAAGAGAAAAAAATCTCCTGGATCACCTGTTGACAGAAAAAGAATAGAAAACAAGCAAAAACAACAAAGCAACATACTAAACACAACACCATCACGTTAATCTAGCCAAGTGTAAACAGCAGTAAATACTAAATATTGAATGCTGTTGTGTAGCAAGCAGGGCCGACAGCGCACAATGTGCTTGGAAATAGCACCAATAAAGGTGTAGTTTATGTCTATGAACAGTGAACACCTGTGTGCACACCTGTGTGGATCAGCGCGCTTGTATTCAAAAGGTTTCCACATGTAATGGTCTGCTAGAGGATGTAGAGAGCCATAGCTCCGTCCCCCAGGGCATGAAGCAGGCATGGAGGAGATCCAGGCTGCAGGCATCCAGAGGCCCCAGAGTGCGAGAGCCCAAGGAGGACCACCGGAGGGGCGTCTGTGCCACCCTCCTGGGAAGAGCTGAGGAGAGCCCCAGATGAGGGGGCTGCAGTGGCGTGCCCGCTGGCTCTGCCGGCAGCCAGCTGTGCCAGAGTGAACCGAGCTGCAGGCCCAGAGGCCGGAGGCCCGAGGGCCCCCTTTGCCCCGGAAGAGGCCTGACTGAGCAAACGGCACCAGGCCCCGCCAAGTAGTCACCGGGAGTGAGCTGGTACATACCTGAGCGCCCAGCCCCGGACACCAAGAACCACCAACGCACCGACCCCTGAGGGCACAAGTTACCGGCAGGGAGTGTGGTGACGGGAGATAGACCTTGGAGGGCCTGGGAGTTCCCAGAGAGGTGGAGTGTAAGACACACAGGCACACACAGACACAAACATGCATTCCCCCCCTCATGCACGCATATACAAATAGTCAGCACTCACCCAACGTAGGGATAGACATACATGGACATGTACACACAATCACACTCCCTAAGCGTACTCTATACCCCAGGTCTAGGTACCCTCACCCCTGGAGGAGGAAACGGCACCTAGACCCAGGAGATGTTACCCTTTGTTTGGCTTTGATCTTTGTTAAACTTCTCTAATGGTGGAGATCTGCCACAGCGTGAATATGTGGAAACACTTTGATATTTCAGCTTCTCTGCAGCCACATGCAGAGTTCAGCTTTGTCTTATATCAGAATCAGCTTTACTGACCAAACACAAATCGGGCTCAGGGGGTTGGGAAGCGCATCTGTAACTGGAAGGTCACCGGTTCGATGTCCTGGTCGTTGTGTCCTTGGGCAAGACACTTCACCTACCGCCTACTGGTGTTGGCCAGAGGGGACGATGGTGTGATATGGCAGCCTCGCTTCTGTCAGTCTGTCCCAGGGCAGCTGTGGCTACAACTGTAGCTGCTTCCACCAGTGTGTGGATGAATAGTGGCATTGTAAAGCACTTTGGGTGCCTTGAAAAGCGCTATATAAATCCAATCCATTATTATTTTCACATTTATCCTGATCTCTGTGAAAACAAACAGCTTAAACCTAAAAGAATCTAGTCTACAATTTTTTTAGACCATTTACTTTCCAAACACAACAAAACCTGCAGTGCAGCCCGACTCGAGTTTATTTAACATGCATGCACAGTCGGTCAGTTCCTCCTTATTTACTGGTGGATTTTAGCTCAGTCTGAGCGAGGTGTGTGTTGGAGGATTATTAAGTAAATATTGATTGTGATTTGATTAAACTCCTGCTAATTTGTTGCAAACCAGCAGGACATTTAATCAAATAAAAATCGATGTGGTCTTAAGAGGCTCTGGTACATCCCTGGAATAGGCGACTACAGCGAAGGCGTTATAAATTACTGATGAGAGCGATCAGGGCCGATGTCTGAGCATGGAGAGGAGGAAGGAGAGGATGTGTCACTCTTATGGCGCAGAGGGAGCATGGATTCATGTTCAATAATTAGGATGGAGAAAGACAACAAACACTATCACCTAATGTTTCATCTGTTTTCTCTTTTTCTGTGGTGTTTGGAGACCATCGGCAACATGAAACTGTGACAGCCAACAACGTGAAGTGGGCGGGGCTGGACATGAAATGACCTCGACTTGACTGAAGTTACAAGTTACAATGGTAGTGATCAACACACGACAGGATGAAGATCAGCCACAACACACTCATGTATCTCTCTTGTCTGCTCCTGCCGCAATAAAAGCAAAAAAGAAATCAAAACATCATACTTAATGAATTATTTTCGAACCTGGTTAGAGTTGGCTCGATTCTTTTCTACTCTTAAGGGTCAGGGATTAGCCTAACCCTGTCTATCTAACAATTACACACATTCACACTGCTATGCATCAGGGAGAAACTTAGGGTTAGTGTCAGGGATCGAACCACCAACCTGCTCTACGTCCTGAGCTGCAGCCACACAGCAGCTCAGCAGGTGGAAATAGGGAGCAGGTGGAGGTAAGGTCTTACTGGAGATTCAACCTCAAGTGTCAGCTCAATGATCTGAGCTGTGATGAAAGGCTGAGGTGGGCCATGGAAGATTTCTTCAGGTTTTGAAATGGGTGGCGTTATCTGAAGCTTAGGGATGTTGTACTGGAGGGTTACCTAGGCAGCTGGAGACAGGTATTTTCACTAGAGACCGATCTTCAATGAGGCAGTCATATGTAACGAGTGAACTGCTTCATATGGGTCGGAGCTTTAGAGAAGTTTGTTCAGCTGGGGATTTGTCAGAGGAGCATAGGTTGGCCTTCACTCTCAAATTAAAGAAATCTACAGTCTGTAGCAGTTTGACCTGGAACGGAACAGTAAAAGCGATCAGTCGATCAAACTCCACGAAGAAGTCTTGCATTTAGAGGTCACAGAGTCCTGGATTCATTAAATCAAATAAATCCAACAGCCATTCAAAAAAAAAAAACCCAAATTACATTAAAGTTAAAATAAGGATGAGGATGAGGAAAACAGTTTGAAACAAAAGGAGCTCAAAGGAAAATGTTAGAGAAATTACATAGTGTCCAGATGAACAGACTCAACGTTTTCCTTACCTGGATGATTGAGCATGCATCAAGATGTCAGAAAAAGGAATACGAGAGAAGAGGAGGGCGATTGGGCCTCAGGCTTGAACCATGGT
Organism: Rhamphochromis sp. 'chilingali'; assembly: GCF_963969265.1. Lineage (NCBI taxonomy): Eukaryota > Metazoa > Chordata > Actinopteri > Cichliformes > Cichlidae > Rhamphochromis > Rhamphochromis sp. 'chilingali'. The sequence goes on along the minus strand of NC_137933.1, from coordinate 42,969,807 downwards.
ACAGCACAATCCAGCAAAACTGCAAGACTCATGCTGAGGTCAACACAAACATGGGTGCAAAGCACCAAGGGTACCGTGAGGCGTGAAGGGCTTATAGGCTTAAAGAAGAAAGGGTGAAAGGTCATTTCGATAGCAAAAGCATAACCGTGTGAGGAGGAGCAGCGGCGATGTACCAGTGTAACACAGATTCTCGTGATTTAATTGCAGCTTTCCCACAGCTTCTCCGGACAGGTCACTTAACAGTGAGCGTTTATGCTGCAGCCTGACAACAACCGGTCGGGGTCTCACCGAATGCTGGCTGTCACCTACACCTCCTTCATGCGTGCAGCTCCAATTTATCTTCATTGTTTGCAGTTCACAGCATGACCTTGCTCCAGCCCAGCAGGGACACACACATGACAACTTCACATAGCACTGACTTTTAATAAAGTCTCTTAATAAAGCCTCAACATGTTCCTGCTTTTGTCACTTTGACCCCGGAGACTTCATTACTTTAAGTATTATTATGTAAAACATTGTTTTAACGCACACTTGCTGATCTGCTGTGCTTGAGGTGACTGACGGCACAGTTCAATCTTAAATATGCACGTTTTATAAATATGCTCCTAAAGAGAAGCGAGTGTCCGTGGCCTACATACAGATCCATACATCTAAATATGTCACTGAAGTCCAGGCAAGTTTAAAATAATAGTCACACACGCCTAATTAAGGAATACTCTGTAAAATGCAGCATACTGCTCACACAAGCCTCCTTCCATCTGGAGAAAATGGCTGTTGTGCCTCATTGTCTAAAAATAGGGATGAAGACAAATTGTTATCATTTGCCAAAGCCCCTGACAATAATGATGAATGAATGCTTTCCCCGTTTCCACCGTGCCCTCTGAAGTCATTGCTTAAGGCCTTCTCGTCCCCTCAGCTTCCTCGCTCCTCTTCATGTCGCCGTATGGTCTCAAGTATTACCTGAGCAAACATCATCAGTACTCTCTGACATCATCAGGGTTCACTTCTATTTCCTGTTATCCTCCTGCTGTGTTAGATATGTCATCACGGCCATCAGGTGTGGAGGAGGTGAGGGCCTCCTTGATGTGCTAATTGATTTGGCCTCACGAAACCAAAGCCCCCCCCCAATCACAAAACGTCCTTCAGCAATTTGTTGGTGTGTGTGTGTGTGAGAGAGATTGAGAGACCAAGCAGAAACACTCCAGCATGTTTTCTGTTACATTAGCTCATTATTTGACGTACGGGCAGGGTGGAGGCTCGTATGGAGGAGTTCACACACAGATCATCAAACTGTGATAAATCAATCAGCTGATGGTTGTTGCAGTAGAATCACTATTTTAAACATGAATGTGTTATTAAACTTCTTTTACAGAGAAATCCGTATGAACAAGCACTTGGCGACAGTGGAAAGGAAAAACTCCCTTTTAATGAGAGGACAAAACCTCCTGCTGAGTCATACTCGGCTATCTGCTGTGACTGGTTGGTGTGACATTCAGGACAACATGGAGTAGGAAGGCAGGACCCGAGTGCAGGACTCGCAGGCTGGTTTGGAACACGTGTCGTTACAGAGACTGAAATAAACAGGAAACACACATGAGACGAGACAAGGAGCCAAGAGAAGCTGAGGGCTTAAACTGACAGGATGGGAAACAGGTGGGAACACGGCTGGAAATAATCTACCTAATGACACAGAGGAAGTAGAACTAGACATAACGCACACAGGACAAAAGACTATCACACTAAATCAGGAAACATACACGGTAAACTAAGCAATCATCACAGTCCAGGTGAGGGCAGTATTTTTCTGGCAGCTACGAGTCTCCTCCTCTGGGCGGAGCTGACCTCTTTTCCTCCCTGTAGCCGCACCTGCAGCTCATTACCTCGGCAGTATCTCAGACTAGCGCTATCTCCTACCCCGCTCAATCCCGCGGCTCGCACTCACCTGTCGCTTGCAGCAATCCACAACCTGGTCGCTGGTCTTCTTTCAAATACCTACGCCACATCGGCTCCAGCACAGACTCCGTTTTCATTATCACCTGCCTGCCTCAGCTGGACCTTTGGAACCGGGTCACCTCCTTAACTCACCTGGACCTGCTCAGCCTTTGTCTTTCCCCCTTCACACACCTCCACCTGCAAACAAGTAGGCTGCAAGGAAAAACTCAGTGGAACAATATCAGCAAAACCTGAGTGTGGCCTCACTGTGACTCTCATCTGTCGTTCTCATTCTCCATCAACTCACCGCAGGAGCTCTGTAATCATATCGTCCACGTTTATGAAATTTTCTCTTGACATTTCCCTCAAGTTCATGTAACCTGTGTTTCATAGCCACAGATCATAGCTCATGTTCATGTGTATAGGTTGCTCCCGGTTACACATTTTCAAGCCTACTGTTGCCTGCACCGTTGTGTGTGTGTAGCCCTTTCACCCACGTCCCTGTAAATAGCCCCTGCACCTTTCACTCATGTTCAATTGTTTATGTCAAGTTTCACGTCACTGTGAATGAAAATCATTCACGTCACTCTCCAGGCCTCCGTGTGTTTTTAATCTGCATTTTGAGTCCACTCGGCTTGATGGCCACACGGGCCATGACACAAGAGTCCAAACAGCTGGGGTTGAGTGGAGGAAGACTGGACACAGACACACTGTGGAAGAGAGCCAGAGAATAACGAGAGGACACTGGCACACAGAAATGTTAGAAGAAAACCCTTTATATGAATTTCTAATAACAAGCCATAAAACAGCAGCTCAGCAAGGTAAACAGAGTAAAGGTCCATGATGGTGTTTCCTGCAGGTCATTGCTTCTCTGTGTTGACGAGTCGGAGAGGGAGTTAGGTTCAGAGCCAGTGCAGGTCTGATGAATTATTTGTGGAACTGTTGCATTCATAGTCACTTAAACAGGAATCTGTCAGAGAGGAAGAGAGGGCTAGCCTCAGCACTGACTGCCGTACAGTCTCCTCCTCCTCCTGCTTTCCTCTGCGAGTCCTCCCCCTCCTCCTTCTCCCCATCCTATGATGATGGATTGAGCCTAATGCAAATTTACAACCATTTTAAATTCGCAGACTTCCCCCGGCCGGCAGTAGGAGCATTGCTCAAAATCAAGCTTCCAAGATTTCTGCCTACAAACAGCCAGTATCATCGGCCTCCTCTCAATCTCCCTGCTTCGCACTTACAGCTGGATGGAGATTAATGCAGCTGTGCAGCTCCCTCTGTTCTGTTTGCACATGGTGGCTGTGCATAGAGCTGCTCTCCGGGTACCATGCCGCCCGTCCCCTCTGACCAGTTCCTGTCCATCCTTTGTACGGTGACGAGCAGACGGCGTGCGTTGGAGATGTGTGCCCCCCAACATTGTTGTATATCACCCTTCTGGATGGTGGGACAGAAAATGCAAGAAGAAAGGAGACAGTTTTTCACCCTCTCAGGTTGGAAGGCAATGTTGTGCCCTTGTAATTGAGGAGGTATCTCATCTATCAACAGTGCCACCCCAGATAATAAATATAGAGTACACAGCAGCTCCTCTGAGATTTAAAGACAGGCTGTGTGTGTGTGTGTGTGTGTGTGTGTGTGTGTGTGTGTGTGTGTGTGTGTGTGTGTGTGTGTGTGTGTGTGTGTGAAAGGAAAAACTAGAACATGTGCCTTTGCCCTGATGAACCACCTTTGTGCGCTTCAGTGAGTTTGTGTTCTGATTTTGGGGCTTGTGTGAAATCAGTCAGAGCTTGCACCGCAGGCCGCTGCTCATGTGTCCAGACCGTACTAAGTATCCAATGATATGGAAACAGTAAAGTAATCCTATTTAACCTCAGACTTACACCTAGCTGTCTTTGAAATCATCTCCCTGCCTCTTCAGATGTGGCCCCAACTCTGCCAGCAAACACTCAAACTGTCAAACTTGCATCCTGAAATACGTACAAAAGCTTCTGGAATGAACCAGGAAATTCTGCCGCCTTCTCCTGAGAATCTGATGAACCAGAGACTCACTTTCTTCCTTTTCTCCATGAGAGAAATCAGGACTGCCTCATCATCACTTTATGTCCAGTCCACAACTGTTCACACACATTTTGATGTGAAGGCTGCTGTAACACAAGGCAGAGCTAGATAAAAAAGATGAATAATTACTGGATGGGGCTATGAGCTGGGGCAGAGCGAGGAGTGTGTGACCGATGGCATGGAAGACCAGGCGGGTTTCTGGCTGTATGGAGCAGCAAGGGGACTAAACAGAGTCCAGAGTTTGAGCAAATAAAGAGTGAAATCAGAGTGGAGCAGCCAGATGGGTTTCAAGCCTGAGGATTCAATTCAATTTATATTTATACAGCACCGAATCACAAGTCACCTCAAGGTGCTTTATATTGTAAGGTAGATCCTACAATAATACATACAGAGAAAAAACCCAACAATCATATGACCCCTTATGAGCAGCACTTTGGCAACAGTGGGAAGGAAAAACTCCCTTTTAACAGGAAGAAACCTCCAGCAGAACCAGGCTCAGGGAGGGGCGGGGCCATCTGCTGTGATTGGTTGGGGGGAGAGAAGGAAGACAGGATAAAGACATGCTGTGGAAGAGAGACAGAGGTTAATAACAGATATGATTCAGCACATGGTTAGTATCAGAGCTGAGGAGGTGGAGCTGTGGACTGAGGCGTGTGGACACTCATGACTACAGGCTTGGTGATCAGAGGCAGATGTGGATGAGATGGTCGACTTCTTTCTGTTTTTATAGTAATTATTAAAAGTGTTTTTTATGTTTCTCTAGCAAGCTGTAGGCAGTCGTCTGTTTCATCAATCAGTCTGTGCTCACAGTGAGCTCTTCTTTTATACCGTTTTTTTTTTTGTGATCAACATTTTATCAGAATCAGAATCAGAATCAGAATCAGAATACTTTATTGATCCCTGGGGGAAATTATTTTTTGTTACAGTGCTCCATTTTAAACCAACATTAAGACAAGACAGACAATACGCTAACTAAGAATAGTACAATATATACATATATATACATACATACATACATAAGTCACTTATAAATAAATATTTGGAAAAGAAACATGTGTAGTTGTAGCAGCAAACAGTGTGTTAAGTGGATGCGTTGTACAGGGAGATGGCCACAGGCAGGAATGATTTCCTGTGTCGTTCAGTGGTGCTTTTCGGTAATCTCAGTCTCTCACTGAACGAGCTCCTGTGACTGACCAACATGTCATGGAGTGGGTGGGAGGTGTTATCCAACATTGTCTTTATCTTGGACAGCATCCGCCTCTCCGACACCACCTTGAGGGAGTCCAGCTCCATCCCCACAACATTGCTGGCCTTACGGATCAGTTTATTAAGTCTGTTGGCATCTGCGACCCTCAGCCTGCTCCCCCAGCATGCAACCGCATAGAGGATCGCACTGGCCACCACAGACTCATAGAAAACCCTCAGCATTTTCTGGCAGATGTTGAAGGACCTCAGTCGCCTCAAAAAATAGAGACGACTCTGGCCCTTCCTGTAAAGTGCTGTGGTGTTTTTAGCCCAGTCCAGTTTATTGTCAATGTGTACTCCAAGGTATTTATAGTCCTCCACAATGTCAACACTGACCCCCTGGATTGAAACAGGGGTCAAGTGTTTCCTGGTCTTCCTGAAGTCCACGATCAGTTCCTTGGTCTTTGCCACGTTGAGCTGCAGATGATTCTGCTCACACCACGTGACAAAGGAGTCGACCACAGCCCGGTACTCTGTCTCATCATCCCTGCTGATGCATCCAACCACCGCAGAGTCATCAGAAAACTTCTGAAGATGGCAGGTCTCTGTGCAGTGGCTGAAGTCTGTGGTGTAGAGGGTGAAGAGGAAGGGGGAGAGGACAGTCCCCTGTGGTGCCCCTGTGTTGCTAATCACCTTGTCAGACACACACTGTGGGAGACGTACATATTGTGGTCTTCCTGTCAGGTAATCAACAATCCAGGACACCAGAGAAGCATCCACCTGCATCGCTGCTAACTTATCACCCAGGAGGGTCGGCCTGATGGTGTTGAAAGCACTGGAAAAGTCAAAAAACATGACCCTCACAGTGCTCGCCGGCTGGTCCAGATGGGTGTAGACACGATTGAGCAGGTAGATGATGGCGTCCTCTGTTCCGAGACGAGGCTGATAAGCGAACTGAAGGGGATCCAGATGTGGTCTTACTATGGGTCGCAGCTGGTCCAGGATGAGCCTTTCCAGGGTCTTCATGATGTGGGAGGTCAGTGCCACGGGCCTGTAATCCTGGGGGCCACTGGGACGAGGCGTCTTTGGTACAGGGACGAGGCATGATGTCTTCCACATCACCGGGACCCTCTGCAGACTCAGACTCAGCATAAACAGTTTATGAAAGACTCCACACAGCTGGGGGGCACAGGTCTTGAGGACAAGGGGACTCACTCCGTCTGGTCCAGCAGACTTGCCTGAGTGAAGTCTCCTCATTTGCATCTCAACCTGGTATTGAGTGAAGGTGATGGGTGGGGGAGGGGTGTCAGGAATCTCACAGGAGGCAACATGTGAAGAGAGAGGCTGGCACAGTGGTGTGGCTCTGGATTCCAGGCTGACTGCAGGTGAGGTTGTGGGGGTGGGAGCAGACACTGTGGTGTCGAATCTATTGAAAAACAGATTCAACTCGTCGGCTCTATTCTCACCTCCCTCAGCTCCCTTGCTGTTGGTTGGCCTGAATCCAGTGATGGTCTTCATGCCCCTCCACACCTCTCTCATGCTGTTCTGCTGGAGTTTCCACTCCAGCTTCCTCCTGTAATTGTCCTTAGCCTCTCTGATCTTGTCCTTTAGTAACACCTGGACCTTCCTCACCTCCTCTTTGTTGCCCCCTCTGAAAGCCCTCTTCTTGTTGTTGAGGAGGGCTTTGATGTCCTTAGTCACCCACGGCTTGTTATTTGGGTAACAATGAACAGTCTGAGCTGGAACAATGGAGTCGGTGCAGAAAGTTATGTAGTCTGTGATACACTCAGTAAGCCCATTGATGTCCTCGGCGTGAGGCTCACAGAGTGTTTCCCAGTCGGTCACCTCGAAACAGCCCTGTAGTTCCGCTATTGCCTCCTCTGACCACCTCCTAACAGTCCTGGTGGTCACAGGTTCCCTCCTCACAATTGGCACATAGCGGGGGGTGAGGTGAATCAGGTTATGATCTGACCTACCAAGTGGGGGGAGGGAGGAGGAGCTGTATGCATCCTTGACGTTAGCATACAGTAAGTCTAAAGTTTTCTCTCCCCTGGTGGGACAGTCCACATATTGTTTGAATGTTGGTAGTGTATTGTCCAGTGATACATGGTTGAAGTCACCCGAGATCACAATAAAGGCACTCGGGTGCTGAGTCTGTAGCCGAGCTATGGCAGAGTGGATAGTGTCACATGCAGCTGTGGGGTTAGCAGAGGGGGGAACATAAACAGCCACCAAGATGACGTGAGAGAATTCCCTGGGTAAATAATACGGCCTGAGTCCAACAGCACACAGTTCAGTGTCCGGGCAACAAATCCTTTCTTTGATTGTTATGTTGGCAGGGTTACACCACCGGTTATTGATTTAAAATGGGGTTGGGGGGGGGGGGGGGTACAGACATATACAGCACAACTGTAAACTGCAGTAGCAAAGCAAACATTAGCAAACAAGGCATAGGGACAGCAAAGAAAAGACACAAAAACACAAAGTTAAAACCAATTATTGCCTCTTCCAGGAGATAACTCTGGATGAGAAGATTTTCCAAGCGTCAACAGTCGTGGGTCGAGCTTTATTTAATTTTGCTGTGGTATGTTCAAAACCAATAACACGGATAAGACATCGTCTCCAGAATGATTCCATACAAATGTCAGGACTGAACCATTGCTTTGTAATAGTCTTCTTTGCGGATGTGAATCCAGCGAACAACATTTTGCATTGCATTTGTTTTAAGGAGATTTCAGAGGTATCATTAAGGAGACAAAGACCAGGATTGGGAACATAAAAAACTTCCAGTACCTCAGATAACACAGAGTTCACAAAGACCCAAAAATCGGATACCACAGGACAGTCCCAAAGCATGTGCAAAAACGAATCATTGCAGATGTGACAGTGATACTGTCACGGACCCGGCTCTGGAGGACTCGGGGGTCCGTGACCAGTTTTGACTGTTGTTATTGTTGTTAGCATTATTATTATTTGGTGATGTGTGTTTTCTCCACAATGCTGTGTTAGTCTGTGTCCCACTCGTATGTATAGGCAGGGTGTGGGTGTAAACGTGTGTATGTCTGCGGGTGTGGCGGGAGGATGGAGCACAGCCACCTGCAGGCCTGATGGGTGTGGCCCTGCGAAGGACTGGCCACACCTGAAGTTTCTGCCACACCTGTTGGTGATCAGGGCTCGTCGGGGGAGCTACTTAGGAGAGTGTTGGAGCTCCCACCGGCGCGGGATCATTGAGTTATCGTACCAAGTCAGTGTGTGTTAGCTTAGGTCTGTGCTGTGCGTATATGCCCGCCGAGGGTTAGTGTTGACGGCTGCGTCTCTGGTTTCCCTACAGGAGGAGGAGTGGTCCGGAGAGGCAGCACGCACGGGGGTGCGGAAACACAACAGCGGGGAGCACGAGCACAGATATCGGAGGGAAGCACGCACACGGGGTTCGAGGGAACAACGGGGAGTTATTGTATTTACAGCCTTTTCACTGTAAATAAAGAGCACTGTTTGCATCGCTGAGTCTGCGTTTTGGGTCCTCCTTTCCCCACATCCCCACGGTCTGCCAGCCAGACCGTGACAGATACGTAGCCTGTAGTTTCATCTGGAACCTCCTATAGGGTGTAATGTATGTTCTGTGTATGGTTTTGAAATGAATTAATTGATGCGCCAGGTTCTTAGAAGTTAAACTCAGATTAGACCACACTGTATCCCAGTCTATATTAACCTGTAGGTCTCCCAGTTGCCTGACCCAAATAGATTCAATGGGCAGGGACTTTATACCATGTTCGGCTAATTTGTTGTAGATTTTGGAAACAGAGGGTCTGCCAGAGTTAAGCAGGATCCAGTCCAACATGGGATGAGAGGGAAGAGGAGAGTCCCAGGGGACACCATATGCTTTTAAAGCTGATCTGAGCTCCAGATACACAAAGTAAGAAGATGCAGGAAGAGAAAAACGTGTCCTTAAGTCCTGAAATGAGCGAAGGCCTTGGACGTTGAATAGATCATCAAAAAGGTTTATCCCGAGTGAGAACCAAGAGGGTTGAACAAATGGTCGGCTGCCACATAGTAACTTTAAATTATGCTAGAGTGGTGAGCTTTTACAAAATTTAACTGGAGCACCTAGCCGCCTTTCTATTTTCCTCCATACCTGTATAGAGTTGGCAATAATAAGATAAGATAAGATAACCTTTATTAGTCCCACACGTGGGAAATTTGTTTTGTCACAGCAGGAGTGGACAGTGCAAAGGTTATGAAGCACAAATTAGAATACAATAAGAATAAATACAGTACACAACTGTACAGAATAGAATAAAATAAAATACTACATACAGTAGAATAAAATAGAATAAAATATACAATAAGATAAAAATAGAATACAAATGCTATTTACAACTGAGTAAAAATACAACGATGCCAGAAAAGATTATTGCACTTAGTGTTATTGCACATGTGTGGATGTGTGTGTTTGTTCAGTTAAAGTCTTTGTTGTGGAGTCTGACAGCAGTGGGGAGGAAAGACCTGCGAAATCTCTCCGTCCCACACCGTGGGTGCCGCAGTCTCCCACTGAAGGAGCTGCTCAGTGCTGTCACAGTCTGCTGCATGGGGTGGGAGACGTTGTCCAACAGGGATGACAGCTTAGCCGCCATTCTCCTGTCACTCACCACCTCCACTGGGTCCAGGGGGCATCCTAGAACAGAGCTGGCCCTTCGGATCAGCCTGTTCAGTCTCTTCCTGTCCCCGGCAGAGATGCTGCCGCCCCAGCAGACCACACCCTAAAAGATAGCAGAAGCCACCACAGAGTCATAGAAGGTCTACAGGAGTGGGCCCTCCACTCCAAACGATCTGAGTCTCCACAGCAGGCACAGCCTGCTCTGCCCTTTCCTGTAGAGGGCGTCTGAGTTATGAGTCCAGTCCAGTCTGTTGTTCAGATGAACACCAAGGTACCTGTAGCTGTCCACAGCCTCAATGTCCATACCTTGGATGTTCAGTGGTTGCAGTGGAGAATGCTTGTGCCTGCGGAAGTCCACCACCAGCTCCTTGGTTTTACTGGCGTTGATCTAGAGGTAGTTCAGCTGGCATCAGTCCACAAAGTCTTGAGTCAGTCCTCTGTACTCCTTGTCGTCCCCATCAGTGATGAGGCCAACTATTGCAGAGTCATCAGAGAACTTCTGCAGGAAGCACTGGGTGGAGTTGTGGGAGAATTCTGCAGTGTAGATGGTGAAGAGGAACGGAGCCAGAACCGTTCCCTGTGGGGCCCCCGTACTGCAGACGACCCTGTCCGACACACAGCCCTGAGTCCTCACATACTGTGGTCGGTCGGTGAGGTAGTCCAAAATCCAGGTAGTGAGGTGCTGGTCCACTCCAGAGTTCTCCAGCTTGTCCTTCAGAACCGAGGGAAGAATAGTGTTGAAGGCACTGGAGAAATCAAAGAACATGATTCTCACAGTGCTTCCAGCGGTCTCCAGGTGAGCGAGGGAACGATGTAGGAGGTGAATGACGGCATCATCTGCCAGGCTGGTAGGCAAACTGAAGTGGGTCCAGTGATGAGCTTGTTAGGCGCCGAAGCTGAGCCAGGACCAATCGCTCCAGGGTCTTCATCAGGTGGGATGTCAGAGCCACCGAAAAACAACACAGGTTTTCCAGAGCTGTGGGACTCTCCTCAGCCTCAGCCTCAGGTTGAAGAGGTGCTCCATCACCCCACACAGTTGGTCCACGCAGGACCTGACGACCCTCGAGCTGATGCCATCTGGGCCCGCTGCCTTCTTGCCATCAATCCTCCTCAGTTCCCTCCTAACCTGGGTGAGTGAGAGAGACAGGCTGGAGCCTTGTGTTAAATGTGTGTTGGAAGCTGTTGTTGGGGGTGGGGAGGAGTGAGCAGGGTGAACAGAAGAGGTGTGAAGTGTCTGAGGTGTCAGAGGTGGAACAGCAGCAGTGGGGGTGGGTGAGTCTGCAGCCGATGTTGCAGACTGCCTCATGGCTGAATGAAATCTGTTGAAGAAATGATTCAGTTCATTTGCCCACTTCACATCCCTCCCAGGCAGAGAGTTCTGATGTTTGTGGCCTGAGATGGTTCTGAGGCCTCTCCAGACTTCACCAACGTTGTTTTGCTGAAGCTGGTTCTCCATCTTTTGCCTGTAGCTGTCCTTCCCATTCCTTATCAGTCCCCTCAACTCTTTCTGCACCCTTTTCAACTCCTCTTTGTCTTTGGATTTGAAGGCCCTCCTCTTCTGCTTGAGGACAGCTTTAATTTCTGGGATAATCCAAGGTTTGTTGTTGGAGAAACACCGTACAGTCCTGGTAGGTACGGTGTTATCCACACAGAAATTAATATAGTCAGTATGTCTGTGAAATTTCTCAGTCATCCAGGTCATCGTAGTCAAAGGAGCTTGCAAAGAAAAGCGTCTGGACTTCTTTAAGTTGCTTGAAGACGTTTCACCTCTCATCCGAGAAGCTTCTTCAGTTCTAAGGTCAAATGGTGGAGAGTCCCAGATATAACCTAGTTGGAGTAACCCCCCACAGAGGGACGAAAGGACCCCTGATGATCCTCTAATCGCCTGAGCCAAGGTGTGAAACTGGGTGTGGCTCCCAATCAGCCAGAGTTTCGGGTGTGTTCATTGTGAAACCTGGCCCCACCTTATCATGCGAATTCCTGAGGTCAGATGGCCCAGGATGTGAGTGGGCGTTAAGGTGTCTGGGGAGGGAACTCAAAACTGGATTATAGATGGCAGAGAGTTGGTGTCGTAAACCCCCGCCTCTGTTCAAAGATGGTCGCTCACAGTGGACATAGATGGCTTCTTTCACTCCTCTTTCAAACCATCTGTCCTCTCTGTCCAAAATGTGAACATTGGCATCCTCGAAAGAGTGACCTTTGACCTTTAGATGCAGATGGACTGCTGAGTCTTGTCCTGTGGAGGTGGCTCTTCTGTGTTGTGCCATGCGCTTGTGAAGTGGCTGTTTGGTCTCTCCAATGTAGAGGTCTGAGCATTCCTCGCTGCACTGTACAGCATACACCATATTGTTAAGTCTGTGTTTTGGCGTTTTGTCTTTCGGGTGAACCAGTTTTTGTCTGAGCGTGTTGCTGGGTCTGAAATGCACCGGGATGTCATGCTTGGAGAAAACTCTCCTGAGTTTCTCTGATACACCGGCTACATAGGGGATGACAATGTTGTTGCGTCTGTCCTTCTTATCCTCCCTCGCTGGTGTCTGGTCTTCTTTTCTGTGCCTCTTTGCTGACTTTAAGAACGCCCATTTAGGATAGCCGCACGTTTTGAGTGCTTCCTTTACATGTGTGTGTTCCTTCTTTTTTCCTTCAGGCTTAGAGGGAACATGTTCTGCCCGGTGGTGTAGGGTCCTAATTACTCCAAGTTTGTGTTCCAGAGGGTGATGGGAGTCAAAGAGGTGGTACTGGTCCGTGTGTGTGGGCTTCCGGTAAACTTCGATGTTGAGTTTGCCGTTCTCTTCAATGTGCACGGCGCAGTCCAGGAAAGGCAAACAGTTGTCCTTTGTGTCTTCCCTGGTGAACTTGATGTTTTTATCCACAGCGTTAATGTGCGCAGTGAAGGATTCCACTTCTTGTGTCTTGATTTTGACCCAGGTGTCGTCCACATATCTGTACCAGTGGCTGGGTACTCTTCCTTTGAAAGAGCCAAGAGCCTTCCTTTCCACTTCCTCCATGTAAAGGTTGGCTACAATAGGTGACATGGGGGAGTCCATGGCACAGCCATGTTTTTGTCTGTAAAAGCCTTCGTTGTACTTGAAATATGTAGTGGTGAGGCAGAGGTCTAACAGTGTGCAAATCTGATCGGGTGTGAAGTTGGTCCTGTCTTCCAAGGAGCTGTCTTCTTGTAGTCGTTTTCTGACAGTCTCCACGGCCTCCGTGGTGGGTATGCAGGTGAAGAGAGAGACTACATCAAAGGACACCATGGTTTCATCTGGATCCAGGGTAAGTTTCTGGACCTTGTCGGTGAAGTCGGTGGAGTTCTTGATGTGGTGTGGGGTGTTCCCCACAAGAGGAGCAAGGATGGTAGCAAGGTGTTTAGCAATGTTGTAAGTGGCTGAGTTTATGCTACTGACTATGGGTCTGAGTGGGACAGCTTCCTTGTGGATCTTAGGAAGTCCATAGATGCAGGGTATGGCATCCCCTGGGTAAAGGCGGTGATATGTAAGGCGGTCAATAATTTTGTCCTTTTCAAAGTCTTGAAGGCAAGCTATAACTTTATTTTTGTAGCTGCTTGTGGGGTCTCGCTTTAGGGCTTCGTAGGTATTGTTGTCACTGAGGAGAGTAGTGATCTTTGTATGGTAATCTGTAGTGTTTAGGACCACGGTGCATCTTCCCTTATCAGCTGGTAAAACAGTGATGTTGTGGTCTTTGCTCAGGGAAGCGATGGCCTTCTTTTCCTGTATTGTGAGGTTGGATGGAGGGACTTTGGCACTGGAGAGCGTGGCTGAGACTTTCATCCTGATTTGAATGATGCGTTCTGCCGAGTGCACCACCCTTTGCAGATCTCTTCTGTCCTGCTTGGTGCTGTTCCCAAACCAGGTGCAGATGTTTCCCGTCAGGACGCTCTCGATGGTGCAGGAGTAAAAGTTCTTGAGCACCTTCAGTGGCAGATGGAAGTCTCTAAGTCTTCTGAGGAAGAAGAGACGCTGCCGGGCTTTCTTAACCAGGATGTTGATGTGACAGGACCATGACCGGTCCTGAGTGATGTGGACAGCCAGGTATCGGAAACTGTCCACTCTTGCTGATGTTTAGGAGGAGGTTATTCTCCTGGCACCAGGTCTCCAGGTCCCTAATCTCCTCCAGGTAGGCCGTCTCGATGTTGTCGGAGATCAAGCTCACAACAGCAGTGTCGTCAGCAAACTTGACAATGGAGGTGGTGTCTGATGTGGCTACACAGTCATAAGTGTACAGTGAGTACAGCATGGGGGCTTAAATCACAGCCCTGAGGCGCTCCAGTGCTGAGTGAGATGGAGGGGGAGACTTGTTTTCCCACCCTCACTGATTGGGGTCTGTCTGTGAGGAAGTTGAGGATCCACTGACACAGTGATGAGCTGAGTCCTAGATCCGTCAACTTGGTGAAAAGCTTAGAGGGAATTATTGTGTTGAATGCTGAACTGTAGTCCACGAACAGCATCCTAACATAATTCCCTCTGCCAGTGTCCAGGTGACTCAGGGATGTGTGGAGCAGGTGAGATATGGCATCGTCTGTGGAACGATTAGTCCGGTAAGCAAACTGAAGTGAGTCGATGGTGGCAGGAAGTGAAGAAGTGATGTGATCTCTCATCAGTCATTCAAAATACTTCATTACAATTGAAGTCAGTGCTACTGGACGGTAGTCATTGTGGCAAGCGGGCTGTTGTTTCTTTGGAACAGGAACAATAATGGACTGTTTGAATCACGTGGGAACCACAGCTTGGGCCAGGGAGAGGTTGAAATCTCCGTGAACACCGGTGCTAGCTGTTCAGTGCAGGCTCTCAGGACCTGGCCAGGGATTGCATCTGGTCCTGCTGCCTTCCTGGTGTTCACCCTCCTGAAGGTGTTCCTTGCGGCATGCTCTGTGATGATGAATGCATTGTTTTCACTGATGCACTCCGAGCGCGCACAGCCGTTTGTTGTTTTAATTGCTGCGGCGTTGAAGCGAGCATAAAACGTGTTCAGCTCGTCAGCCAGTGAAGCGTCGGGATTCATCATTGAAGACGCTGGTCGTTTATAGTCCGTTATTGTCCGCAGTCCTTTCCACAGGCTCCTAGAGTCGCACCGTCGTAGCTGTGACTCTAGTTTTTCCCCGTAGCTCCGCTTTGCCTTTCTGACCGCACTGCACACGTTGTAGGACGCAGCCTTGTATAGGTCCATATTACCGGAGATGAGCCCTTCATTGTAGGCAGCGGTGTGTGATCTCAGAGTGTCGCGGAGGTTTTTATCCACCCCCGGCTTCTGGTTGGGAAACATTCGGATGATAGTTCTTTCTGCTGTGTCGTCCGCTAGTTTCCCGATAAATCCCACAACCGCTTCCGTAAACATGTTGATGTCATCAGAGCTGCGCCGAAACATGTCCCAGTCTGCGTCATCCAGTGCGTCCTGCAGCGCGGTCATTGAGTGGTCCATCCAGCGAGCGACCTCCCTCCTGATTGGTGGTTGGTGCTTTAGCCTTTGTTTGTAAGCAGGCATGGTCCGATTTTCCAAATGCCGGCAGGGGCTGAGCCTTTTAACAGTTCTATAACGGGGTGTAGCAATGGTCTAATGTCCTAGTGCCCCGGGTGGGGCAGTTGATGTGCTGGTGAAGGTATTTAACAATAAGTAGAATATATTAAAGTAGTGACTGCAAAGTAAACTACGGTGAATCAACTGGTGGTGAAGTGTGGAGCTTACCATGTGTGGCTTGCCATCACAATCTGTAATGAAATGATCAGTGTCGGAGTGTTAAAGAGCAGCCTGAAAAATTCTCCTGGGCTGCTCGCATGGAAATTAACAAAACCAACATAAACATTGCGGATCCCCATCACGGCGCCAGCTGCAGGCCCAAGGCTGGAGCCGAACAATCACTCCCTGATAATGACTGTGTTACGGCTATTCTTCCCATCCCATGCAAGGACACCTGGAGGACTGTTTACTTAGCCTGATAGGCCGAAGGACACTGTCTCAGTTAAACTATGGACACGCACACACACACACTTACACTGATAAGCACTCACTCATCCCCCCTCCCTTTCCAACGCCTTCGATGCTTTTGCCCTACCGGGGAAGATAGCAGTCAACTGGACCAGCACAGATGCTGCAGGACCGGATGCGCTGCCTACACCGGCTCTCTCTTACCCTTTACCCGCCCCTGTTGCTTGTCTTGTGTTTCTATGGTGTATTGATAGTCATGTGCTTTTGTGCTGAGGTGTTTTTTCTGTTATCAAACTGTTCTCCCACTAGGAGCTCAGTCTGAGTGGAGTTTTTTTTCTCCTCCTCTTACCTCATGTAGTGTATTTTCGTTGTTTTTTCCTATCAGCCTACCTTTCTGACATGTCTGCCCAATGTGATGTTTGTGTAAAGTTGGTCAGAAGGTTCCTTTGTAAGTGCGCATGCGCCATTAGCGTGCTGCCTGCTGTAACCCTAATTTCCCTCGGGATGAATAAAGTATTCTGATTCTGATTCTGATTTTGATAAATCATCGATAACTAATAAAAACAAATAAACTAATAAAAACCATAAAAATTAATCTTAAATAATTGTTTTGTCAAACTTTACTGACAATTGAAAATCACTTACCTTGTCCAAGAAATTCTGTCTTTGCAATTACTGCTGTGGTTCCAGGAGATTTTAAAATGAGCCCTCCTACTGTTAAAGCAGATGACTCCTAAGCTGGAGAGAAAATGGTGTGTCACAAATTTAGAAGATCATCATTTAGCCTGGAAAAATAGTTTGCTGCTTTATAAGAAAGCCCTCCGCAAAGCCAGGACATCTTACTATTCGTCACTGATTGAAGAAAATCAGAACAACCCCAGGTTTCTCTTCAGCACTGTAGCCAGGCTGACAAAAAGTCAGAGCTCTGTTGAGCCTCAGAATACATGCTTCCCTTAGGCAGCATCATTAGAAGACATAGCATACATTTTCACTGCTATGCAGATGACACCCAGCTCTATCTGTCCATGAAGCCAGATAACACACACCGATTAGTTAAACTGCAGTAAGGTCTTAAAGACATAAAGACCTGGATGGCCGCTAACTTTCTGCTTCTTAATTCAGATCAAACTGAGGTTATTGCACTCGGCCCTGAAAATCTTGGAAATATGGTATCTAAGCAGATTCTTACTCTGGATGGCATTACTTTGGCCTCCAGTAACGCTGTGAGGAACCTTGGAGTCATTTCTGACCAGGACATGTCCTTCAACGCACATATTAAACAAATATGTAAGACTGCGTTCTTCCATTTGTGCAACATCTCTAAAATTAGAAATATCCTGACTCAGAGTGAAAAACTAGTTCATGCATTTATTACTTCTAGGCTGGACGACTGTAATTCATTATTATCAGGATTAATAATGAATCCTCCCTTAGTTACAGTGCAATAGGGTAAGGCAGCTAGGGCTTCCCATGATGCAATGAGCAATGGTTTCTTCTTCACCATTAACTTAACACTGATCTCAGTATGAGCTGATACATGAAGATATTTGTGTCAGCTCAAAATTAGAATAAGTTCAAGAAATATCCTGTAAATACTTTCCTGTACCTCACTTCAGCACTGCTCCTGTGTTCTTCTTTGGATCTCTCTCCAGAATGTCCCTCTTCCACTCATTTCAACAGATCCAAGATATCTCTAACATAACCCTAACATAACCTGTGACACTACAAAGTATTGCAGCATACACACTCTGAAAAAAAGTCTGGACAGTTTGGGGGGTTATAGCCCTTAACGGACCACTTTTGGATTTTGGATGTAATCATTCCAAGGAAGCTGTGCTGCCTTTAAATAAGATTTAACTTTAAAATTTAGCTGCAGCTTGATTTGGTGGTGGAAATACGATTCTAAGAAGTTCCTGTGCAAACAGTGAGCAGATAAAGCAGATGTGTAGGAGGCTGTTTCTGTTTGTGGGGATTGTTCAGATGTTTGTTTGTGACCAGAACTGTGGAACTAAAAGGAGTGTGTGACATCTACAACAACACATGTGACATGAAAACACACTGAGCCAACATGACCATGCTAATTAACCCCATGCTGGTAATGAAGAGCTCTGACGAGCCAGCGTCTGATGAGTGATAATTTGGAAATTATCTCACACTGTATGAGAGCAATACCTGCTAATTAGTGCTCAGTAACATCCAGTTGAAATGCTTAAATTTCTGCCCTAAAACTGGAGCTCTGGCTTCTTGGACGGTCTGTTAGTACAGTGAGCTCACAGCAGCCATATTATTGGTCACATGATGTCATTAAAAGTCTCCAGAAGGCTCCAGCACAAACACGGTCCAGAGGTCCAGTTCAGGTAAAGCTAGCAGATAGCTAGCAGCTACAGTCACCTGTGTTAGCATCCACCTGTCAGTCAAAGAGACCATTCCCCCTAATAATGCAAACTTTAGTCCAGGTAAGTTATAAAAGCTTTCTTGTATTATCGGGGGGAAATGATCAGGCATAAGGGGCTGTTTCTTAATTCAGGGACCGCATCCTTTGGAGGCATTTGAAGGCCAATTACTTCACAGCAACTCAACGAAGGCTGTCCCAATTCAACGGCTGCTGGGTCGGGTGTAGTGTTCTTAAATATACAGGAGCGGGTGTATCCTTCGTGGCCCAACCTATCCCCGAAAATGTTTATAATAATATAAAATATAAAATAATATAAAAATACGCAGCAATGGCGGAGGAGTGCAGAGAGTTTGAAATATTACTCTTTCTGGGTCACAAAATAAACTTATTTTCAGGTGAGAATGTAGCTGTGTAAACTTCAAATATCTGCTTGTTTATCAAGACATCACATATTTGCAAAAGTGCACCGACTTTTTCGGAGACGTCTGTTAGCCGGCAAGAACAGCGAATTCCAGGCACATCGTATTCAGACCCCCCACGGTCTTTTGCTAATCAGGTTAAACATGATACATAAGTCACTTAGATGCGTTAAAAATTGTATTGTTTGGCTTTTCTCGGTGTTTTATTTGTTCCTGAGTAAATCAGTTTGGCTTAGATTAAAGTTTTCACACAGCTGAATAAACGTCAAAAAGAAAACTGATTTTTTTTTCTTCTTCTTTTCTGTTGTTAAAGATTATGTGTCACGGCCTGGGGGTTCAGCTGGTCGCTGATCAGCTGTCTCCCCCTCTTTTTCTCTAGTCCTCTCTCTCTCTCTCTTCTCCGCTTTCTCGCCAGGGCTGAACTCATTATGGGTTCACGCCCTTGGCCCACGCCCTCGGAGGAAGAAACACCTGTGCCTTATCAGTGTGGTATTTAAGAGGGGAAGCAACGGCTGTTCTTCGCTGGATCGTTGCGAGAATCGCGTCAGTGAAAGTCGAGCGCCCCAGCAAGTATTTTCCCATGCAGTGTATGTGTTCAGCATTTAACAAGCGTCTCTTTGTGTACAGATTCCCTGGACTGTTCCCCGGGTGTGCGAGTGGATTCGTGTCTGGATTGTGTGGAGTGAGACGAGCGTGTTCCCCTGGATTTTCCCCGGAGCCCTGCCCCCCTCACCTTTTGTACATAGCACTACCTCGCACCCCCTTGTAAATAGCACTGCCTCATATCTGTGTATATACTCTCTTTGGACATTGTTCTGCAATAAATTTCCTTGTGTGCATCATCCCCGGAGTCCAGCGCGTGAGTCCACCCCGTACGCCGTGACATTATGTCAGGGTATGGGTCCTGTAGAGACAAGGACACTCCGTTAGTAAGTCAATTCAATTTTATTTATATAGCGCCAAATCACAACAACAGTTGCCTGAAGGCGCTTTATATTGTATACAATAATACATACAGAGAAAAACCCAACAATCAAATGACCCCCTATGAGCAAGCGACAGTGGGAAGGAAAAACTCCCTTTTAACAGGAAGCAACCTTCCGAAGGGTCCTTCCGAAGAATGCAGCCCCTGAGTTGAGACACAGCTATGGTCTTGGTTGTTTTTCCAGAAAGCTGGGCTCAACCTTCTGGCGGAGTCTCCAATAAGCCTGCACACCTGTCTGCAATCAAGCTACTGGTATTTAAGACCAGGGCTGTATCCCAATTCAGGGTCTGCAGCCTTAAAGTACGCAGTCTCAACGATCCTCAAGGGCCGCGTACTTAAAGACCGCTAAGGCCGGAAGTGCGAGGCTTGTGAAATGGGACGGTCTAGCCTCCGTGCGCTGCCCAGGTTGCCTAGCAACCGTGATACTAACAGCTGGAAACGTGTCATACAGCTGTGTTTGACAGAAATAAAAGAGAAAATCATTTGTTCATAAAATGGTAAATGGCCTGCATTTGTATAGCACTTTTCTAGTCCATAGGACCCCAAAGCGCTTTACACTACATTCAGTCATCCACCCATTCACACACACATTCACACACTGGCGATAGCAAGCTACATTGTAGCCACAGCTGCCCTGGGGCGCACTGACAGAGGCGAGGCTGCCGGACACAGGTGCCACCGGGCCCTCTGACCACCACCAGTAGGCAAACATGGGGTTAGTATCTTGCCCAAGGATATTTGGCATGCAGCCAGGATGCAGCCTGGGATCGAACCACCGACCTTCTGATTAGTGGCTGACCTGCTCTGCCACCTGAGCTACAGCCACCCCATGAGCTTTGATCATTCTCTGTAGGATTAAGCTCAGCTATTGAACGGCGTATATTTTAAAGTAAAGGCTTTAAAACCAAGTTAGTACAAACGTCACTGATGTCACATGACTTTGCCGACATGTGGCCAACAGTAATGTTTTAATGATCTTCGTTATTAAACATTTGCACATAAATAAGTGACATAATATTCAGTACTTAAAGTTTACTCTTCGGCCGCCCCTCATCCGCCGTTTTTTTTTCGGCAAAATTATCCACACCCACCGCCATGCTATGCATTCTGGGATATGTTGGGCCACGAAGTCTACACCGCCACGTCCTTAAAATTCAGGGAAATGAAGGACGCATTTGAGGGCCGCATTTCGAGCAGCCTTCGAATTGGGACAGCCTTCGTCGCATCGCTGTTATGTAATCGGCATTAAAATGCGGCCTTTAAGGCTGCAGACCCTGAATTGGGATACAGCCCAGGACTCACAACAGACCTCTGCCAGCTCCACAGCTAACCTGTGTTGGAGCTAGGTTGCCAAACTCCTTTTAGACTTATGGTATTTTTGCTCACAGTGTTTTCTCTTTGCTCTAGTTACCTGCCTGGTTATCATGTTATACAGGGAGTTTAGAATTATTAGGCAAGTTGTATTTTTGAGGAATAATTTTATTATTGAACAACAACCATGTTCTCAATGAACCCAAAAAACTCATTAATATCAAAGCTGAATGTTTTTGGAAGTAGTTTTTAGTTTGTTTTTAGTTTTAGCTATTTTAGGGGGATATCTGTGTGTGCAGGTGACTATTACTGTGCATAATTATTAGGCAACTTAACAAAAAACAAATATATACCCATTTCAATTATTTATTTTTACCAGTGAAACCAATATAACATCTCCACATTCACAAATATACATTTCTGACATTCAAAAACAAAACAAAAACAAATCAGCGACCAATATAGCCACCTTTCTTTGCAAGGACACTCAAAAGCCTGCCATCCATGGATTCTGTCAGTGTTTTGATCTGTTCACCATCAACATTGCGTGCAGCAGCAACCACAGCCTCCCAGACACTGTTCAGAGAGGTGTACTGTTTTCCCTCCTTGTAAATCTCACATTTGATGATGGACCACAGGTTCTCAATGGGGTTCAGATCAGGTGAACAAGGAGGCCATGTCATTAGTTTTTCTTCTTTTATACCCTTTCTTGCCAGCCACGCTGTGGAGTACTTGGACGCGTGTGATGGAGCATTGTCCTGCATGAAAATCATGTTTTTCTTGAAGGATGCAGACTTCTTCCTGTACCACTGCTTGAAGAAGGTGTCTTCCAGAAACTGGCAGTAGGACTGGGAGTTGAGCTTGACTCCATCCTCAACCCGAAAAGGCCCCACAAGCTCATCTTTGATGATACCAGTCCAAACCAGTACTCCACCTCCACCTTGCTGGCGTCTGAGTCAGACTGGAGCTCTCTGCCCTTTACCAATCCAGCCACGGGCCCATCCATCTGGCCCATCAAGACTCACTCTCATTTCATCAGTCCATAAAACCTTAGAAAAACCAGTCTTGAGATATTTCTTGGCCCAGTCTTGATGTTTCAGCTTGTGTGTCTTGTTCAGTGGTGGTCGTCTTTCAGCCTTTCTTACCTTGGCCATGTCTCTGAGTATTGCACACCTTGTGCTTTTGGGCACTCCAGTGATGTTGCAGCTCTGAAATATGGCCAAACTGGTGGCAAGTGGCATCTTGGCAGCTGCACGCTTGACTTTTCTCAGTTCATGGGCAGTTATTTTGCGCCTTAGTTTTTCCACATGCTTCTTGCGACCCTGTTGACTATTTTGAATGAAACGCTTGATTGTTCGATGATCACGCTTCAGAAGCTTTGCAATTTTGAGAGTGCTGCATCCCTCTGCAAGATATCTCACTGTTTTTGACTTTTCTGAGCCTGTCAAGTCCTTCTTTTGACCCATTTTGCCAAAGGAAAGGAAGTTGCCTAATAATTATGCACACCTGATATAGGGTGTTGATGTCATTAGACCACACCCCTTCTCATTACAGAGATGCACATCACCTAATATGCTTAATTAACAGTGACGGACAAGGTAAGCGACCCATGTTGTAGGTGACGTCAGACGCCGGAGATTTTGGCGGAGAAAAAGCAAATGGTAGCATAGAGTTTAACAAAGGTTTTTCAAGCTTCAGTATTACCAAATATACTAATCAATTGTCATATAACTAACAACATCTGTTTTATCATCTCTAACACCCTGGAGGACAACGGGGAGAGTTTAGACGCTCTCCAAGATTACATCGACCGCTGTTTTCAAGATTTAGTAATGAAGAAGACCCAGAGTGCATCTTCCCCGGCCAAAATTGAGACGCCGTCATCGAAGAGATGTCGCCCGGCAGACTCCCCCGGTACAACATCGCCTGCCGGCAAAGACATCGCAGACATCCTGGAGTCAATCGACAAGCGATTGTCCAGTTTCGATGCGAGGCTGTCCCTGGTGGAGATTTTACACCGGGAATTTAAATCTCTGAGAGAATCCCTGGAATTCAGCCAGCAGCAGGTGGAAACGCTTGCCGCTGAAAATGCCACGCTACGGGAGTCGGTCAAATCTCTCACCGATAACGTGACCCAGCTAAACATTGAAAATAAAAAATTAAAAGAGTCCGTTATCGATCTACAAGCCCGTAGCATGAGAGATAATCTTGTGTTTTCTGGTATTCCAGAAACTGCCGGAGAGGACGCAGAGGCAACGGTGAAAAGCTTCATTAAAATCCACCTGAAGCTGCCGGAGGACACCGTAAAGAACATCAACTTCGATAGAGTACATCGCTTGGGGGGCGTGCGGTCGCGGACCGGGAGACCACGGCCTATTGTGGCCAAATTCGGTCAATTCAAACAGAAGGAACAGGTGAAGAGTCGCGGCAGAGAGCTGAAAGGAACGGACTTCAGCATGAACGACCAGTTCCCCAAAGAGATCCTGGAACGACGCAAGGTCCTGTTCCCAGTTCGACGTAGCTTCATCCAGAAAGGCTCCCGTGCTGTCATCGCCGTGGACCGGCTCTACGTGGACGGACAGCTCTACCGCGACCCCGGCACCACACCGTGGTTATATTGACTGCACTCCAGATAAGAACCCGCTACACTCGTTTCTTATTCATTCACACTTTCTCTTTTAACATGGGTTTAACCTAGTAATATCAATATGATGTCATAGCAGATATAACACCGTCACCCTCCGTCATTGCTTTAATTGGAATGTTTCCGTTTCGTTTCTTTTTTTTTGTTGTCGCTCACAGTTCATGTGGTTTCTTTCTTTCTCTTGTCTTTCACTGCTGTGGTCACCTACTTCCCCACTCACCTACAAACAACACCCTCTATTTCTCCATATTTTCACACCACGATCACGCAAACACATCAGCTCAACGGCAGCACATTCACAACAGCCTCACAGCATGCACAGACTTGCAGGACACATAAGCAAGCCACGTTTGTTCATATTAGTGAATATTCACACACACATAGTCAGACTTATGGAGCCTCTCACCACACTTCTTTTTCTCTTTCTATTTACAAACAAGGGATGTTTCCACATTCTCTCCACCTGTCTAAACGAAACACCCAGCATACTTCATTAGACATACACACACAATTATGGGCATGCTGAGGTTTGTCACATGGAATGTAAATGGAGCTGGCACCAGAGGAAAGAGGTTAAAGATATTTAACCAGCTTAAAAAACTACAGGCAAATGTTGTTTTATTACAAGAAACTCACAGACCTGTCACAGGTTTAAACGAACTTAAAACACCCGAGTTTCCTAACGTGTTTGCAGCCTGTTATAATTCTAGACAACGGGGAGTAGCAATTTTAATACATAAAAATGTTAATTTTACAGTACTCGATACAGTTATAGATCCAGAAGGTAGATTTCTAATTATTAAACTATCAATATTGAACAAAAAACTATGTATTGTAAGTATATATGGTCCAAATGTTGATGAACCCTCATTCTTCCACGGATTTTTTAGTGCACTCTCTGAACACCTTGATTGCACACTCATTCTTGGCGGTGACCTCAACCTTGGACTAAATGAAGACATGGATAGGCTCAACACAACAGGAACTCAGCGCAATTGGCAGTCCACAAATATAATCAAACAGTATATGAGTGACTTTGGTCTTTGCGATGCATGGCGCTCTCTTCACCCCACCAGTAAGAAATATACTTTTTTCTCGCATGTTCATCACTCTTACTCTCGTCTGGATTATTTTTTGGTCAGCAGCTCACTGCTGTGTGACATTTTAGACACTGAGATTCATCCTATAGCTGTCAGCGATCATGCTCCTCTATCTTTAACACTAATGCACAAGAATAATACTACGCCAAGAAAAAACTGGAGATTTAATATATCACTAGTTAAAGATGAAGACTTTATTAAATATTTTAAAAAAGAGTGGACTTCATATTTAGACTTTAATGACACTCCCGGAATATCTGCTTCTGTTCTATGGGAAGCAGGGAAAGCTGTGATGAGAGGTAAAATAATTTCTTTCTCATCACATAAAAAGAAAGAAGAAAACAAAAATATTCAGGAATTAGAAAAAAACATCAAATCACTAGAAGAAGCCTACGCGTGCAACCAAGATCAGGAAACATTGAACAAAATATGCAAAACAAAACTAGAATTAAATGAAATTATTAATAAAAAAACACAATTCCTTATACAAAGACTTCGCTTGCAGAATTTTGAACACAGTAACAAATCAGGTCGATTTCTAGCTAACCAGCTAAAAATAAATAAAGAAAAAACAACTATATGTGCTGCTAAAGATTTATCGGGGAACACAATATATGATCCTGGAAGAATAAACAACATTTTTAGGGATTTCTATGAAACTTTATACTCACCACAAATAAACCCATCTAAAAATGAAATTGATCTGTTTCTTGACAACGTAACTCTTCCAAAATTACTAGACAGTCAAGCAATGGAACTGGATTCGCCACTGACGCCAAGTGAACTCCAGGAAGCCCTGATAAGTATGCCCAATAATAAGGCTCCAGGTCCAGATGGCTTCCCTGCAGAATTCTACAAAGAATTCTGGATAATTTTGGCACCAGTATTCCACGGCATGTTGCAGGAAATCGAGGAAAATGGCAGACTACCACCAAATATGAATTCTGCCAACATTAGTCTCCTGCTAAAGCCAGGCAAAGACCCTTTATTTCCCTCAAGCTATCGTCCAATTTCTCTTTTAAATGTAGACCTTAAAATAATCTGCAAAGCTCTCTCAAAGAGATTAGAGAAAATGACCCCCCTCTTAATTCATCCTGACTAAAACTGGTTTCATAAAAGGTCGGCACTCCTCAACAAACACTCGTAGATTACTTAATTTAATAGACTACTCATACGATAAAAACATCGAAACCATAATATTATCTCTAGATGCAGAAAAAGCATTTGACAGAGTTAACTGGAAATTTTTATTCGCAACTTTACACAAATTTGGTTTTGGAAACTCTTTCATAAACTGGATAAGAATATTATACAATTCCCCAACAGCTCGTATCAGAACAAATGACCAGACATCCTCCAGCTTCTGTCTCCTGAGGGGCACCAGACAGGGATACCCACTCTCCCCTTCACTTTTTGCAATTTTTATCGAACCTCTAGCAGCAGCAATTAGACAGGCTACAACAATTAAGGGCATAAAATGTAAGAACATAGAACATAAAATCAGTCTCTATGCGGATGATGTGTTGCTTTTTCTGCAAAACACACAAACCAACCTCTCTGAGGTAATTACTTTAATAAACTGGTTTTCAAGAGTTTCAGATTATTCAATTAACTGGCCAAAATCTACAGTTCTCCCCATTAACTGCTCCTTCCATAACTCTTCCTCTGCCCCACTGCAATCCGGAAATATTAAATATTTAGGTATTAATGTCTCTCCTAAGCTTTCAGACTTAACTAAATTAAACCACATCCCACTTCTAAAGAAAGTAGAAGGCGATCTGACTAGATGGAAATCTTTACCCATATCACTCATGGGAAGGGTCGCCACTATAAAAATGATGATCTTACCAAAAATAAATTACTTATTTTTGATGATCCCTAACAAACCATCACAAGATTGGTTCAGATCTCTGGATTCATATATTTCCAAATTCCTTTGGAAAGATAAACCCCCGCGTATCAGCTTAAAAACGTTACAAAGAACCAAGGATAGAGGAGGATTAGATCTGCCTAATTTTCACCAATACTTCTTAGCCAACAGGCTTCAGTTCATCTCAGAATGGTTAAAACATACCTTCTTAGTTGAGCCCTGGCTAGATGTTGAACAGGCACTATGCAAGGATCTAGAGATTTCAGACCTACCATTTATCAGCTCAAACATCAAAAGACATTAATGCTTTAAAAGCATCAATATTAGCTCTTCTCTGACAGCATGGTGGGAGTTTCTAAAAATAACGGAGTCTTCATTAATCCCATGCAAACGTACACCTATCTGGAATAACCCTGACATATTACAAAACAATAATATGATTAATTTCCCAGAATGGAGTTGTAAAGGAATTAAATACTTAGAACATATATTAGAGGGAACAGAATTTATTCCATTTGACAGACTAGTTACACAATATGGGATCAACAAGACAAGATTTTTAGAATATCAACAAATTAAATCCATAGTAAAAAAGAAATTTAACCTCAGTCAAGTTGAACTACAAACACCACTAAGTGCGGCACATTTTCTTACTCTTAAATCCCCCAAATTATTATCTAAAATATACAGAACACTTTCTAAATTAGATGAATCAATATCCCTTCCTATTGCAAAGTGGGAAGCAG
Organism: Rhamphochromis sp. 'chilingali'; assembly: GCF_963969265.1. Classification (NCBI taxonomy): domain Eukaryota; kingdom Metazoa; phylum Chordata; class Actinopteri; order Cichliformes; family Cichlidae; genus Rhamphochromis; species Rhamphochromis sp. 'chilingali'. The sequence continues at coordinate 42,942,574 of NC_137933.1, read as the reverse complement.
ATTTATCAGTCAGCTTAGACCAAAACTTCTGGTCTCAGATTTGCTTAAAAACCTTTAAATTAATTAAAAATCCCAGTCTGCAATTAATACAATACAAAATATTACATAGAGTGCACTATACAGGTCATCGGATGTTCAAGATGGGCTTTACATCTTCCAACAACTGCTCACACTGTCAAGGCAATACACCAGACAATTACATCCACGCTCTTTGGTTCTGTCCACCAGTGCAAAAGTTTTGGCGCGAGATATGTGAAGACTTATCAAAGTGTCTGAAATGTAACATCCCAACTTCCCCCTTAGTGTGTTTGTTGGGCAGCTTAGATAATGTCACTTCAGAAAAGAATATAGCCCATATGATTTTCACTGCCCTATGCATAGCCAAGAAAACAGTCCTCATGAACTGGAAAAATAAAAATAATCTTAATTCTAACCAATATAGAAATTATCTATTAGATTACATTACGTTACATGGAGAAACCTTTGGAATACAAGCGCGCTGATCCACACAGGTATGCACACGGGTGTTCACTGCTCGTAGACTTAAATTATACCTTTCTTGGCTGCTACTTCGAAGCACATCTGTCCTGCGTGCTGCACAACAACATTGAATATTTAGTATTTACTGCTGTTTACACTTAGCTAGATTAATGCGATGGTGTTGTGTTTAGTATGTTGCTTTGTTTGTTTTTTTTGTCTTTTTTTGCTTGTTTTCTATTCTTCTCTCAACAGGTGATCCAGGAGATTTTTATTTTTTTTTCTCCCCCCCTTTCTCACTGTCCCTCTCCCGTTCTGTTTTTCCTTTCCTTCCTCTTTCTTTCTCCCTTTCCTATCCCTCACTCATGTCTGTCCCGTCTGTAACATCTGAAAATAAAATATAATAAATAATAAAAACAAAGATCGACCAAATGGACCAATACGGCAATGCCACGAGGATCCATTTGGCAAAGTAAATCCATTGGGTATCCTTGTTGGTCTTCAGACAACAATTCTGATGGCTAAAGAACCAAATGGGACAGGCGGAAAAAAAAATGATAATAATAATAATATGCTTAATTGGTAGTAGGCTTTCGAGCCTATCAAGCTTGGGGTAAGACAACATGCATGAAGAGGATGATGTGGATAAAATACTCATTTGCCTAATAATTCTGCACTCCCTGTACTTGCAGACAATACTTCTTCATCTGTGTCTTCATCTACTACCTTCATCTGGACGCTGATGTTCTGCAAAACTGGTTACACTTCCTTCGTCACGGCATACGACTTGCCTGCCTCCAGATTCATTTTGGATCACAACTCACTGAGCGGTACCCCTCTCAAGTTGTTCTCCACCTGCAATGCTGGCTCTGTATTCCACTACCCCTCTTCCTCCCCTCGACCTGTTCATGGACTTAGTCACAGCTCATAGTTCTGATTACTTGTCTCAAGTTTAGCTCATAGTTCATAGTCAACTTTATCGGGATTGTCTACTATTGTTTACTACTGCGTTTGTGCACCACTGTAAATGAAGCACTATTTTCACGTCGGGTTTTGCCTCTGTCGATGTCTGCTCTCGAGTCCACACAGCCGGTTTGGCCTTTTGGCCGTAACATCAGGCCATAAACATGTTTATTTCTGATGTAAAGTTTTAACATGGAAGTCTATGGGGACTGACTCACTGCTGCCTCTGCTGGATGTCAAACAAACTGCAGCTTTCAGAGCTTGAGTTTGGACACGTTGATGCCGTAACAGCTAAATATTTGATTAGATCATGAAATGTGTAGTAGGTCAGCAAACATTCAGCTCACAGGAAATGTGGCTGTGAGTGATGTTCACAAAATCCCCTTTGAAAAATTTTTTGTTTTATCTTTGCTGGCCCTGCTTGTCATAATGATAAAAACTACAAGATCTTCATTTAAGCTTCAGCATGACAAGTGTGACACCTTTCCCAAGACACCCATGTGAAAATACCCAGAAGGGATTTGAGATGAGGCGAGGACAAAATGAATGACTGAAGTACAAAAAAGGAGAAAAGATTATAAACACTCTGCCACTAGGGCTATTTGTCAAGACTATAAACTTCTCTCCCTTCCCTCTCTTCCTATCTTTCTTCTTTAGCCCCTTCTATGAAAAAGAAGTATTCATTTATTAAATTTCCTCTCCATTTAACGACCCCATTTGGAGAATTTGAGTGTGATCCTCACCGGCTCAGCGAGGCATGAAGATGGCAAGAAGAGGGAAGGAAGGAGATGGATCTGTCAGCGTGTCACATAAATATCTTATTAGCCAGTGATCTTATCATCATAAAGCAACCCATTTATACAGTTAGGCATGTCATGTTGGTCAATTGCACAAAAAGGGAAAAAAAATCCATCCGCATGCAATATTAAACTCTCAAATCTCATGCCAACACCATTAGGGGGGTTCAAACTCTTCTTCTCTGCTTCCTCATCTGGGTGTGTTTGTGTCATGAATCCTGTGCTTCTGGATGTCGTTTTCTCCTGTTTCTTTTTTTTCTGTTTCACTAATAGAAGTCAAAGAGCATCCAGTCCCCAGTTCCAGCCAGCACGACACAAGGAAGGCAATAAAACAAATACTCAGGTATAATCCACCAGAACCATGACACCAAGGTGGCATCCCGCAACACGGTCTCATCCCAACTCGCCACATACTGACGCTGTGTGACATTTATTTATTTATTTATTTATTTATTTATTTATTTATTTATTTATTTATTTATTTATTTAAATTTTTGTTTCACACACAGCAGTAATGCATTCCCATACACAATCTTCCTTTCAATTAAAGTAACACTGTTTCCATGCATGAAAAGGAGCAGGAAGAAGAATAAATTCTTATTGATACCTGCCCCCTATCTGTGATAATACAAGTAAGCAACCAAAATTACACTATGACAATTTTCTGCACATAACAAAACAAAACAAAGCAAACAGAACAATATACTCAACAATGAGCAATACCACTAAATATCAAACTAAAAGGATCATTTTTCTACAATTAAATTCTGTTTTTTTCAACTTCTTCATATTGGTTTATCATTTTATTCTTATAGCAGATTTTAAATTGAGAAACATTTATACAACACTTAAGATGATCACTGAGAGATTTCCAGTTTCTTATGCCTGTGACTGTTGGACACATTTGCCTTCATGTGGTTCGAGCAAACCGGTGCTTAAAATAAAACTTCCTTCTGCCGTCCCCATTTTCTGAACACAATACAAATAAACTTTGTAACTTAAGAGGTAGTGTTTTATTTTTCGCCCTAAACATAATAGTTAAAGTCTGTAATTTCACGATGTCTTCTAGTTTTAATAATTTCAATTTTATAAACAAATTATTAGTGTGTTCTCTATATTTAACATTATGCATAATTCGAAGCGCTCTCTTCTGTAATAAATATAATGGTTTCATATTAGTCACGTATGTATTCCCCCATACTTCAACACAATAGCTCAGATAGGGTAGAAACAATGAAAAATATAATATTCTCATTGTCTTGCAATCTAATATATATCTAACATTACCCAGGATATAAACACTTTTAGCCAACTCTTTTTTAACATGTTCAATATGAGGTTTCCATGGTAACTTGTCATCCACTATTACACCCAGAAATTCTGTCACTCTTTCAATTAATACTCCCTGTACAGATAATACTATCTCTTCCTCCTTTACACGGTTTCCGAATATCATAAACTTTGTTTTTTCCAAATTCAGTGATAACTCATTTACATCAAACCATTTTTTAATTTTTTTCATTTCAATAACCATAATTTTAGCCAATTCTTTCAAGTTCTCTCCGGAACAATAAAAATTTGTATCGTCTGCAAACAAAACAAAATTCAACATTTTTGACACATCACAAATGTCATTTATATATAAATTAAAAGGTTTTGGTCCTAAAACAGAACCTTGAGGGACCCCACATTCTATTTTCATTCTATCAGATGAGTCGCCTAAACACTGCACATACTGAAACCTATTATCTAAATATCCAGTTCAATACCATTCCTCTCACACCATAAGTTCTTAACTTAGAAATCAAGATGGAGTGTTGCAGAGTGTCAAAAGCTTTTCTTAAATCAATGAATACCCCTATAGTATATTTATTATGATGTGTTGCTGATGAAATGTCTTCAATAGTATTCATTAATGCTATTGCTGTTGATCTGTTCCGTCGAAATCCGTACTGACTTTCGCTTAACAGTTGATGTTTTTCAATGAAACTATCAAATCTTTGTGCAAAGAGTCTTTCAAGCACTTAGAAAACTGTGATAGCAATGATACTGGTCTATAATCATTAAAACTATGTCTGGCTCCTGATTTATAAAGAGGGATAACTTTTGCCACTTTCATTCGGTCAGGAAATACACCCGAATAAAATGAGAGATTAAAAATATAACAGAGAGGTTTGATTATACAATCCAAGGTCTTTTTTACGATGACCATGTCTAACCCATCACAGTCAGTGGATGTCTTGTTTTTAGATTCTGCTACAATAGCTATGATTTCTTTTTCAGTGATTTCCCCTAAAAACATAGACTGTACCACTCTGCTGTCTCCTTTCCATTCTGAATCATCCTGTTTTCTAATTAAGTTTGCCAGGTTAGGCCCAATATTTACAAAAAAAGAATTCAATTCATTTACCAATTCATTCATATCACATACGACCTTATTTTTCTTATTAAAGTAAGTAGGTACATTTAAAGATGTATATTTATTACCCAATATGTTTTTTAAGATATTCCACGTACCCTTAACATTATTTTTGTTTTTGTAAAATAATTTATTATAATACTCTTTCTTAGCCTTTCTGATAATTAATACTAACTTATTTTTATAAACTTTATATTTCATTTCAGCAGGCTTTGTTCTAAGTTTTATATAATCTCTATACAATTTATTTTTCTTTTTACATGCATTTTCTAGTCGTCGGTATGTTACGTATTCAGCGGCATGAGAGCTTTTTGCAATGGATCTATACATGTAAATGTGTATTACGTTCTGATCATGAATCACTTTGGAAAACACATAAATAAAGTAAAATTACATATTACTTTTTTTTAAACCGACTTGTATATCTGTACATTTTATATATATATATCTTTTTCCTCTGTTAATACTGTCCATATGTATATAGCGCTGCAGAACTGTGCCCCCCCCCCCCCCCCCCCCCAGCATGTTTGCACTGAGTAGGAGATGCTCTGTATCTCATTGTACAACTGTATAGTGACAATAAAGGCATTCTATTCTATTCTATCTGACAGGGTTGATGTTGGGGCTGGGATGGGCGGCTGGAGTCTCTGCTCTAAGCCTGTGTTAACGCCATAAGTGGCTCTCTATTGGATTCAACTGAGAACCCGGAGCGTCTCGTAAGGATGCGGAAAGGTTCCTTTCACGACACTATGAGACGCCTCGGGCCGTGGCAAGTCATTGGTATGTTACGCATTGGGAATGAGAATGTTCTGCATCAGGAAAGTTTCTGTGTGAGAGAACCAAATTTTTGCCATCCTGCATAACAGACCTCTCTGCATTGAATCATATCTGTTATTAACCTCTGTCTCTCTTCCACAGCATGTCTTTATCCTGTCTTCCTTCTCTCACCCCAACCGGTCGCAGCAGATGGCCCCGCCCCTCCCTGAGCCTGGTTCTGCTGGAGGTTTCTTCCTGTTAAAAGGGAGTTTTTCCTTCCCACTGTTGCCAAAGTGCTTGCTCATAGGGGTTCATATGATTGTTGGGTTTTCTCTGTATCTATGAAGCGCCTTGAGGTGACTTTTGTTGTGATTTGGCGCTATATAAATAAAACTCAATTGAATTGAATTGAACTGCAACATCATCATCACCTCTACCACACCTGCACGAATCACTCTAACATTCTAACATCAGCAAGAGTGCAGTGCATGAATGTGAAACTTTAGCTTCAACAACAACAACAAAAAACAGTACCTGTATCCAGTACCTGGACAAAGGTAACCAGCTGTGAGCAGGAGGCAGATGGGTTGTTATTCAGTTATCAGAGTTCTGTGGAGCAGAACTGACATGGACAGATTTCCTGCTCCTCGCACAGACGCTGACATCACAGCATTACCAGTTCGTCATGGTCAGCACAGCAAGGGCTGTGCGTTTCCTACATTAAACAAACTGTCCTGATGGCGGCTTGCTGGTGGTGCTTCGCGAGGTCAGTCAGCATCATCAGAAACAGAATCTCTTCCTTCTGATTAGAGTCCCGTCTTTCTTCTTCTGCAGTTCTCCAAAGCCCTGAATCCGTCTCATTATCTTGTTTTCATGTTGCACTTTGTCAAAATGGGGCTCGATGGCTTCGGGCACCAAAGGAAAAGAAGGAGGAAGAGCGGCGCCACTGTTGACAACAACAAGAAAGTACGTCACGGTCGTCTGTATGGTCATCAGTTATTTTTTAATTGTGAAGTACAGTACACTAATTAACACTAGTAGATCTCGCCATGCCAAAGGCAAAATTAATAATTGATATTTTATTAATATTCAGAAGTAACACTGGGAATATATTAAAGTAATTTTGTGGTTGCAGAAATGATCCAGAACAGGGAGTCTGTGTGTGAGAAAGAGACCTGTTTCAGAAGACTTAATGGACTCCGCCCCCTTAACAAGCATCCAGTTCAGTCCCACAGAGAGACGATAACAGCTGTTAATCATTCACAGATCAATGAGGATGAGCAGTAAACTGTGCCAGCAGCGTCTCAGCTCACGTCAAGTCTGCAGGGTTTTTCTTCCATCAACAGTTAAAGTGCAGTTTCAAGTGATGATGTCACAGTGAAAGCTCAGCTGGACATTTCATCAGTTAATAAGAATCAATGATTTCACTGGATTCTGTTTAGATGAGCTAGACAACTGAAAACAGCAGCTGTCTCGAGCTCCTGTGTGTATATATAAGAACACTACAATATGAAAGAGAGAGCCCATAAGCAGCACTTGGTGACAGTGGGAAGGAAAAGCTTCCTTTTAACAGGAAGAAACCTTCAAAAGATCCAGGATCAGTATCTGGGGACCAGTGATGCCAGTAACACATTACTTAGTAACACATTACACTGAATATGACCACTTTTTCAGTAACGGCTAATCTAATGCATGACTATTTCCACAACTGTAATCAGATTAAAGTTACTTGTCCAAACCACTGTATTTTTTTAAGCAAAAAGATTTGGTTTCTACTTTTCGTCTCGGTGGATGACAAACGCATACGTGACCAGGTCACGTTTCCTGCTCACAAGCAGCCAGCGACGTAAAAAAGTGTAAACAACAATGGAGGGAGGGAGATGTTCGTTCTCTAGCTGGAAATATAGTCACTATTTTGAGTTTCTGTCAACTAAAGATTTCAATATTAAGGTTCGTTGTACACTCTGTATTGGCGAAAAAGTGTTATCTACCTTCAAAAACACTATGTCAAACTTAAAGAAAAATTTGGAGTCGCAGCACAGTCAAACTCACAGAGAGAGTCCCACCAAGTGGTCTGAAGCAGAGAGCCATGACTTCCACAGAAGGTCCTACACCACCCAAACAACAAAAGTTGGACTTTGGTGAAAAACCAGTAAGTGATGAAGAATTGAGGAAGTTGGTCGTGCAGTATATTGTAGAAGAAATGCTACCTATAAACACTGTTGACTCGCCCTCGTTTCGTACCATAATAAAGAAGATCCCTACTTCTGTTAATGCTGAGCTGCCTCACCACACGACTTTTGTTTCTTACCTGGAGAAGGAGTTTACAGAAATGGAGAGAAATCTGAAGGCCTCACTGAATGAGATTGACTTTGTTTCAACTACCGCAGATATTTGGACTGCTAACAACAGAAGCTGTATGGGAGTAACGCTCCACTGGATCAGTAGAACCACATTAGAGCGCCACAAGGTTGCATTAGCACGTAGCCGAATTCGTGGTAGACACACGTATGATGTCACTGGTACAGAAATCGAAAACATCCACTCCTCTTATGGATTACTCAACAAAGTAGTTGCAACAGTTACTGATAATGGATCCAACTTTGTTAAGGTTTTTCAAGTTTATTATCCTGTCACGGAGTCCGATGATGAGACGGAGGAGGAAGAGTCCACCCCCAAAGACGATGATGTCACTTTTTCAGATCTGTCAGAAATCCTCTCGGCTGAGAATGGTTTGGTGCTCACGCCTAAAAGAAATCAACTTTCTGACAAAAGGTTTGAGAAGCTTCTGTTAATGAGGTGCAACTACTGGTTTACTCGCTCCACTCTACTGTTTCCCCCATAACATGCGATGACACCATATACTGAAAAAAAGAGCACAGGAAATCCAACAAGTAATTGAATTAAGTTTATCAAAGTTACTTAATAAACTTATTAAAGTTGTCAAGTAGATTAACTTAAATCAATTACTTGCAAGGAAGTAAAGCAATTTATTTAAGTTGGACCTGCAGTCTCTTTTTTTCACAAGATTAGTCCAAAGTTACAAAAGTGGACAATAGTGCTTACATGTGGATGGTATAAAAAGTGTCTTAAGGGAAGTCAAGAAAGACTTATATTTTTTATTTAAAAAAAGCATTTATGTGAAATGAAGTCAACTTATTTTTTTTATAAAAAGTATTTTAAGGTAACAAGACTGTCTTTATTTTTAAGTATTTCTGTCAGGAAGAAAGTTTTAAGTTCAACTTCAAATGTCAGGAGATATATTGTTGACATTACTGTTAAAATACACTTCCAATAAAGTGACCGGTCGATGTTGAGGCAGTGGGGATTGTTATTGGCAGCTTCTGAAAGTAACTAATAAAGTAACTAGTAATCTAACTTAGTTACTTTGAAAATAAAGTAATCAATAAAGTAACTAAGTTACTTTTGGAAGGAGTAATCAGTAGTCAGTAATATATTATATTTTCAAAATAACTGTGGCAACACTGCTGAGGACAGAGAATAACCCTAACCCTACAGCAGAGAGAAGACAAACGCTAACATGAAGTATGAAGAAGAAACACCCAGTGCATCATGGGAATCCTCCGGCATCCTACGTCTATTGCAGCATAACTAAGGGAGGATTCAGGGTCACCTGGTCCAGCCCTAACTATATGCTTTAGCAAAAAGGAAAGTTTGAAGCCTAATCTTGAAAGTAGAGATAGTGTCTGTCTCCTGAATCCAAAATGGAAGCTGGTTCCACAGAAGAGGGGCCTGAAAACTGAAGGCTCTGCCTCCCATTCTACTTTTAAATACTCTAGGAACAACAAGTAGGCCTGCAGAGCGAGAGCGAAGTGCTCTAATAGGGTGATATGGTACTACAAGGTCATTAAGATAAGATGGGGCCTGATTATTTAAGGCCTTGTATGTGAGGAGCAGGATTTGAAGTGTTCTGGATCAACTGAAGGCGTTTCAGGGAGTTTTTAGGACATCCTGATAATAATGAATCACAGTCGTCCAGCCTGGAAGAAATGAATGTATGAGTTCACTGTAGCTGCATCACGTTCGCTGCAAAAAGCCGTTAAATTATTCTTTCTGTTTGAGTTCCTAGCATCAAAATGTAAAATAAATCATTTTAACATGAGAAAATGAACTTGTGCAGAACCTTCTGTCACATCCAGCCTGATATTTTTACCATGTTTTCACACTCAGGTCTGAACAATATGTGACAAGGACATGCCGTGTGTGTGTGTGTGTGTGTGTGTGTGTGTGTGTGTGTGTGTGTGTGTGTGTGTGTGTGTGTGTGTGTGTGTGTGTGTGTGTGTGTGTGTGTGTGTGTTGGATATTCACATGAGGGAAAGATTGTGCTAATCTCACATTTCTAATTAAAACTATTTGCTTGTTGTTGTTTAATATCGCTGACTGTCTCAGGAAATTATCCATCATTCTGCCATCACGCCGTCCCCTCCTCCACCCTCGACCCGCCCTCCACCTCTCGTCCCATAAACCCTCTGCACCACACTGCCAAACAAAAACCTTACCCGCTCTCCTTCTTTCTGTTTGGAGCCGGGGGCGGTATGGGGGGGTGTTTAGTATTTTTTAATAAGCGTCCTCGGGACTATTGAGTGGCTCCTTTGTTCATATGGAAGATTAATTATGCTGTCAGCCGCTCTCAGGGGCTGCTTAACAAAGATTCACTGATATAATGGTCTGGCCCTCTGCGTGGCAATCACAGTCCTCCCAAACCCTCAGCACGCCTTTTCATCAAACAGGAAGTCATTTTACCCGCCATGATGGTTGAGCGTCCTTCTCCTCTGCTTCTGCGCCGATTCCTGAGCCGCCGTTCGTGACTCGCCATTATGATACAGCAGAGCGACGCACGGCCTTTAACTCTGCAGCGGTCACTTCTGCATCCAGGCTATAGTCGGGCTTATTTTGCAGACTGAAGTTTTGGCGGCTACATCTTCGCTGCTAGCGACAGAGTCTATATTCATACTTGTGGAGCAGACCGATGGAGGCTGGAGGAGAATAAAGACGCGTGGCTGTGAGGGTCAGTTTAACTTTTTACAACAGGAGGACGAGCTCCAGCCAATGGGTGGTAGGCATCTTGGATTCACCAGTGATCTAGGTTTTTCCACAAGCTACTGTATCTCTTAATGTACAGAGCAGGTCTGAAACAGATGAAAGCTCCATCTTCTGATATATAGGGGAGACCGGGGATAGTTGTAACATTTTTGACATTTCTGTCTGTAAATTGGAGCTCTTTTAAGGTAGTGGATTCAAAATGTAATGCAAAGTATTTACATCTCTCGGCTATTAAATAGTGCAGCTATTTTCTCTGCAGCACAATTACTCATTGCATGATATGGCCTCAAACACAAAGAGTGAAATGTTACAATTAACCCCAGTCTGGATTAGTTGTAACATATCCTGGGGTAAAATGTAACACAATGAAATAAGGGTACTAACAAAACTTTAACATGTAATCTTTGTTTATTCAACACATGAATGCACTTAGAGCCATTTATGTAGCTGTGTGTGTGTGTGACAGAATGCAGAAATCTAGCTTTTGAACATATTCCAACCCCCCAAAAAAGAGAAATTATGGAATTTTCTGTAACTGAATATTTCATTAATTTTGGTTGGTCTTTCTTGAGTTTGGCCTCATTGGCTCAGTGGGCATTATAACCTACAACTCTTGCACCAATTTTGAACATAACAATGAAGCTGAAAAAATGTAGTTGTTCACCAGCATCGCAATTCCATTACTTTTTATCCTGGCTTACCTTGGTGTGGTTTGCAAAGTGCTTCAGAAAGATGAGGAAATTGTTTCTTGCACCCATCCTGATTTATTTCCACTACCAGTACTTCCTACTGGTCCATCTCTGACACAGTGGTCTGCATAATGTATGCGTGGGAACACAAACAGTGGAGGAATTGTGTTGCCAATGGCATTAACCGCATATACAAAAGTGACCAGTGAACCTCTCTCTGCTGATGTCGTTGCCCCAACTTGTTTAATATAAGTTAAAGTAATAGTGTGGTAAGTTGTAACATCTGCATTATTGTTACAACTAACCCAGACTGTTGCTGTTACAACTGACCCAGACTCCTATAGCCATGAACTCGCTAACATTACAGCCAACGGCTAAAACATTAGCACTAAAGACCTACACAGAATATATCCACATAGACATACAAATAACATAATTTAAGTTTGATGAGTTTAACTGCAAAGCAGATAATTCTATTAGAAATTGAAATAAAGTAGAAAAACTTACTTTTTGGCATACAAATTGCTTTTTTTCGTGTTAAATTGTCTGTGTTTGACAAAATGTGCTGATTTTTCACATGTGATAGCAGAACTGAGTTGGGCATGCACAGGATGAGTCACATCATTTGAAACTTAGCCCTGATCGGAGAAATTGGAAGTGTTACAACTGACCCACGTTACAACTATCCCCGGTCTCCCCTATATATGCATATCTCTCACACACATTCATACAAGCGCCTTTTTCTGTTTTCTATCATTCACGCATTGATGAACACATCAGGAGCAGCTCAGACTTCTTGACTGGACAGACCGGCGCATCCAGGAATCAAACCACCAACCTCCACGAAGCTAATTAAAGGTCGTTTAGACAATGCTTCAAAGCGACGGCGCCTGGTTTCAAGCTGCAGGACAAGTTAACAGCAGCTAATGTCAGCAGCTAGCTGCTGCTCAGTCTGAAACACAAGACTGACATGCCTTAGCACGATTTGAGGATGCTCTACAGACTACCTTACCTGTCCTGTAGGAGTCGCTGTTATCACACTTTAATATCTACGTTAATAAACAATGAGACGTGGCAAACGTCTCATTTGCCACGTCTGCGTTTACTGACACAGTGTTACCTTTACCTGAGGACAGTGTCTGCTCCTATAATCAGTCATGATTTTATTTGTTGTGTCCTCAGGGGGAACATCATGTTCCCTGTTTGTCTGCCTCTGCTTTTACAGACTAAACATGTATATTCACGTTCGATGTGCATGGATCACATGCATGTGCTGACCTTGTGATGTGCCATCAAATGCGAGATTTCCTGCCTTTTCCTTGAGCCTTGAACTGCTCTCACAGCTTCCTGACCTGAGACACAAACTGGGGCTGATGCAGCTGTAATCATGATGAATGGAAGGAGGAAGGCATGTCACTGTTTCCTCTCTGCTTGATAAATGGTCTAATATACTCTTATTTAGCAAAAAAGGGACCTAATCATAGCTCTCTGGATTGTGCTAATATTCAACATCATATGTACTTAAACAGCACTTATGGAATATCTATTTCCTTCTTTTCTTGCTGTAAACGAAAGGAGCGAAGAAGATCTGAAATCTTTTTTCTTACCTAACAGGATAAAAATCCTTTGTTTTCGAGTAGAAATCACAAATAGATCCCAGAAACACCAGCGGACATTTATATTAGCTATGTTTCATGTCCCGTGTTATCATTCAGATCATAAGTGACGGCATGTCCATACACCGATACACAACCCCAGAAAGCTGAACATCTTGTGTCTTTCTTTTCAAACATCTAAAATTTGAACAAAACAAACACAGAAAATGAAAAACATGAAAACAAAATGATTTGAAAGAAAAGAAAAGGTGTTTGAACAGGAGCAGGAAGAAGCAGCAGCTTTATCTACGATCTCCAAACCAAAACGGTATCTGTACATATACAAATACATGTGTACATGCATATAAACACAATCAGCTGTGTATAGAAAAATATCACCAACATTAATATTCCCATTCTATACAATAGCACAACTATAGGCTCATCATATACATACAGGGAGTGCAGAATTATTAGGCAAGTTGTATTTTTGAGGAATAATTTTATTATTGAACAACAACCATGTTCTCAATGAACCCAAAAAACTCATTGATATCAAAGCTGAATGTTTTTGGAAGTAGTTTTTAGTTTTAGCTATTTTAGGGGGATATCTGTGTGTGCAGGTGACTATTACTGTGCATAATTATTAGGCAACTTAACAAAAAACAAATATATACCCATTTCAATTATTTATTTTTACCAGTGAAACCAATATAACATCTCCACATTCACAAATATACACTTCTGACATTCAAAAACAAAACAAAAACAAATCAGCGACCAATATAGCCACCTTTCTTTGCAAGGACACTCAAAAGCCTGCCATCCATGGATTCTGTCCGTGTTTTGATCTGTTCACCATCAACATTGCGTGCAGCAGCAACCACAGCCTCCCAGACACTGTTCAGAGAGGTGTACTGTTTTCCCTCCTTGTAAATCTCACATTTGATGATGGACCACAGGTTCTCAATGGGGTTCAGATCAGGTGAACAAGGAGGCCATGTCATTAGTTTTTCTTCTTTTATACCCTTTCTTGCCAGCCACGCTGTGGAGTACTTGGACGCGTGTGATGGAGCATTGTCCTGCATGAAAATCATGTTTTTCTTGAAGGATGCAGACTTCTTCCTGTACCACTGCTTGAAGAAGGTGTCTTCCAGAAACTGGCAGTAGGACTGGGAGTTGAGCTTGACTCCATCCTCAACCCGAAAAGGCCCCACAAGCTCATCTTTGATGATACCAGCCCAAACCAGTACTCCACCTCCACCTTGCTGGCGTCTGAGTCGGACTGGAGCTCTCTGCCCTTTACCAATCCAGCCACGGGCCCATCCATCTGGCCCATCAAGACTCACTCTCATTTCATCAGTCCATAAAACCTTAGAGAAATCAGTCTTGAGATATTTCTTGGCCCAGTCTTGACGTTTCAGCTTGTGTGTCTTGTTCAGTGGTGGTCGTCTTTCAGCCTTTCTTACCTTGGCCATGTCTCTGAGTATTGCACACCTTGTGCTTTTGGGCACTCCAGTGATGTTGCAGCTCTGAAATATGGCCAAACTGGTGGCAAGTGGCATCTTGGCAGCTGCACGCTTGACTTTTCTCAGTTCATGGGCAGTTATTTTGCGCCTTGGTTTTTCCACACGCTTCTTGCGACCCTGTTGACTATTTTGAATGAAACACTTGATTGTTCGATGATCACGCTTCAGAAGCTTTGCAATTTTGAGACTGCTGCATCCCTCTGCAAGATATCTCACTATTTTTGACTTTTCTGAGCCTGTCAAGTCCTTCTTTTGACCCATTTTGCCAAAGGAAAGGACGTTGCCTAATAATTATGCACACCTGATATAGGGTGTTGATGTCATTAGACCACACCCCTTCTCATTACAGAGATGCACATCACCTAATATGCTTAATTGGTAGTAGGCTTTCGAGCCTATACAGCTTGGAGTAAGACAACATGCATGAAGAGGATGATGTGGACAAAATACTCATTTGCCTAATAATTCTGCACTCCCTGTATACCCATAACCCCAATATATAAACCCATCAAATATGTATTGCTTGGATTTATTCTTATACTGTGCAATATTTCCACTTTATTTAATGTCCTTGTGTAACTCATTCCACAAACTGTTTTTAAGAGTGCTGCAAACACGTGGCTGCTTCAACCTGCATCTTCCTCTCAGGTCACACCTTCTCTCTCAATTCTTAAAGAAATGTTGAATATTACTTGGAAGCATATTATGACTTAGCCCTGCGACAGACTGGCGACCTGTCCAGGGTGTACCCCGCCTTTCGCCCTATGACAGCTGGGATAGGCTCCAGCGCCCCCCGCGACCCTGAAAAGGATAAGCGGAAGCGAATGGATGGATGGGATGGCATATTATGACTTGCTTTGAAAATCACCTGTGTGGTTTTAAATTGTACCAAATCCATGAATTTCATAACTTGTGGTTTTAAAAAAAGATCCTTTGTGTTCACGATACCAAACATTATGTAATATTCTTTTTTGCATATTTCTTTAGAGAACTCTTGTTAGTGTTACCCCAGATTAGAACACAGCAATTTAAATATGGTGGCAACAGTTGCAGTGTTTCATTGTTCAGGATGTGCCCTGCTTATATAGTTTTTGCCATCTTGTTACAAAAGTGTTGGATCTGTAGTTTCCAGTTTGTGTTTTCCAAATACTTTTTAATGGACATTTTATGAATTTCTAATTTGCATGTGAATAAATTTCTCAATTTCCAAACAACATAATTTTGGCTTTGAATAAATTCAACGATAACGTGTTTTTTATCAGTTTACCTTGTATCATCTGCAAAAACCACAAACTTCAGTATGTTTGTCCCAAAGTTTAGGACCCAACCTTGTGGGACACCACAGGGAATATTCCAGCACACATTTTGACTGACCAGTTTGTACAAATGGCTGTCTATGATACAGATAACTTTTAACCTTTTAACTTTCTAACCTCTCTTACCATATCTGTCCATTGTGTCAAAAGCGCTGTGCCCCCACGTATGCAGTGTCAGTGTGAACGCAGTCGCTCTGCTCGACCACAGTACCATCTTCAGGGAGTCCAGGCACGGCGGGACATCAGGAAGGAGTTGAGCGGATTTTATAAATGTGCAGAAGGAGTGCGTTTGTTAATGAGGTCAGATCCAATAAGCGAGAACAGAACATTTTTGGATGTGACTGAACAGATTTTTTACGTTACACAATCATGATTATTGTTCACATGCTGCAGTGCTTCCTGTCCCCGCTGTAAAGCTCGCTCCTCTAATGACTCAGCCCGGTGTTGTTCTCTGTCTCTTCATCTTAATGAATGTTTCTGTTTGTCGTATGTGCGTTTTTTTCTCCCTGATAGAAATTGCAGCTGGACCCGAGACTCTTTGAGCTCTCTGCCACCATCTCGGGCCGTGGATGAAACTAATTGGTGCCCTGACGGATGATTGCAGCTGTGCTGACGTTAAGGTCGTTAAGTTCTGCACACACTGTAATGAGGAAGAAACCCACAAATCCTATTGGCTGTCATTTATTTACCACAGCACAAAAGCGAACATGACTTTGTACTGAAAGAGGAGATTTTTTTCCCCGAGGATGAGGAGAAAGGAAGACTTTTCTCCAGTGACAGGTTTAAAAGTGTGAACATGTAAATCAGATGCAGTTTGGGCCTTAATGGATGTGTTTTAGCGGCACTCTCCCAGGCAGCGCCCCTTCGTCCCGCGTCCCAGCGACCCGCTCGCCTGTCTGCTCGCATGATGTTTACAATAATGGGGAGAGGCAGTCCAATTTCACCCGACACGGCAGCCCCCTCTCTACGCCGCTCCTGCGCCACGTCTGAAAAGAGACAAGATTGAAAACAGCACCAAGTTCATGTTGGGCGCAACGCGAGGAGCCGGGCGGCGCCAGCCAGGAGGGCGAGCGTCACACTCCACAAACATCGCTGCTTACATCTGTCTGCTTTTACTGTACTCAGACACACGCACACGGGATCCGAGGGATTGACATGACAAGTTCCAGAAGACTTCTAATGTAAGCGCCCCCTCTTTGCACTTCCTGTTCCGTGGGGGTGTTTTCAAGCTTGTCTGGGATGAATGGCGCCCAGTGAGGTCACCCAGCGTTTGAGCGTTTTGGTCCTGTTTGTTTATTGACCAACCAATCAGCACGACTCAGGTCGACTCGTTGGGTTCATGGAAACTCAAATGAAATATCTTTTTCTGGATGTCGTCATTTTTCAAATGTTTAGCTCCGTTCACTCCTGTTACTGAGGAAAACGTGAGAGCGCCCCCTGCTGCACAGCAGCTGCACGCAGCCAGTTTCTGTACAGTGGGATTAACGGAAAGCCGAACGGCTCCCCTCCATCATCTCTGGATCCTTCTGCAGACACCAGTGAATAATGTGCCTCAGTTAATCTGTCCACCGTTTACTGCTGCATGCTCACTGCTCAGTTTATTAGGTACACCAGTGATATATAATGTAGGCATATCAGGGATCATATCGGCCATCTTTGATGAATGTCCATTCCTCTCTTGCAGGAACTTTGTGTAAAGGTTCACCTCTGTGTCAGGTCTGAATATCAGCTATGTATTTGCAGATAAGGATCTCTGAAGCCTCTCCAACGGATGAAGTTCAGAGTCAATTAAATTTTATTTGTACAGCGCCAAATCACAACAACAGTTACCTCAAGGTACTTTCTGTGGAAAGGCAGACCCTACAATCAGCCTCAGGATACTTTATTAAACTGATGTAAACAGCATTCAAACAGCATTTTCATCTTTTCTGGATTTTCTTTTGATTTTTAAGATCGTGTGATCTGCTCAGATGGCTTTTAGCCACTGATTGCGCTAAAAGAAACACTTTACTTCTTGGTGTCTGCTGCAGCACAGAACGATGAATGTGACCCCGTGGTGAAACCTGGACGTAGTGAGTGCGAGGTGGATCTATCGGACAGTCTGAGAGACGCATCACACTCACATGGAAGCATAATCTTGCTTCATGATCTCCAACATGAACACCACGTTCCAGTCAGACCTGAAGCCAGAATCTCTTCATTAAAGAGCTCAGTAATCAGCTGAGCAGTAGGCTCCTTTTCCCATAGGCGTCATTACAATCGGTCCCCAGAGCAGTCGCCCCCTGCTGGATGTCAGAGAGAATGCTGGCTTAAGAAGCTTCAGCTGTGGCATCACTTTTCAGAAGCGTTTTCAGGCACATTATTCTGTTATTATTCTGGTGAACTGTTTGTATCAGGAACAACATTAATCATAACATTCAGCGGTCTTCAGATAACAGCATGGGTGTGGGAGCGCTCCGAGATTCGTAAAGAAGGAATAGAAATACGAAAATAAACTCTGTCATTGTGATGTAATTCCAGTTCACTCATTACCTCAAACATTACAGCTCTCACAGCTTTAACTGCAATGTGACATCAAGGACGTTTCCATCGTGGCTTTGAGTTTTAACTACAAACAGACTGAGGACAAAATCAGCGTGTTATACTCTCCAACATCCTCCGCCATCCTCCTCCAGGTGTCCTCACCATCAGATCCTTTCTCCCTGACCCCTCCAACCTTGTACTGTACCCTCCATCCTTTGTTCTCTAATCCAGGCATTGGTCCTTCACAAAGTCACCCTCATAAATAAGGTCAGCGCTCAGAGAGAGAGAGAGATGTAGTGTGGAAATTAAACCTGGATATTTTTGTACGCTGCCATGAATCCTTATTGTGTGCAGGTCAAGCCCCTCGTTTTGCTCTGATCTGATGAAAGGTGGGGAAGGAGAAGTTCATATTATTATAAAAAAAACGAGCGAATGAGGATTTCACTGACGAGAGGGGAAGAATGAAAAGGTTAATTGGGCTATTATCCGGCTGTAGTTTTTGAGGGATTTATGAGATGTCCGGGGCTCGCTCTCACTTTCCCTCATTCGCTTTGAGACATGTGCTCACCCACACACACACACACACACACACACACACACACACACACACACACACACACACACACACACACACACACACACTTTCATCAGCTTCAGGTACTAAACAGGACATATAGATCTCAACGTGCTCTTTCTGGTTTTCTGTTCCACACTGTGAGAGCTGAAATAAGGAGAAGACAGGAAGGTGTGTGTGTGTGTGTGTGTGTGTGTGTGTGTGTGTGTGTGTGTGTGTGTGTGTGTGTGTGTGTGTGTGTGTGTGTGTGTGTGTGTGTGTGAATACATGTTTACGAGCAGAATATGTGTGTATGTCTCAAAGAGAGGAACCTTTTACAGGAAATACTAAATACTGTAAGAGAGAGCCAATATGTAACACCCAGCAGTTTCTGCTGGCTGAGCTTGTGGATAAAATAAAATCCCAAAGTGCTTTGAAGGTGAGCTGGTGGATGTGGGACCACCAGGTCCATCTCTCTGCTTCTGTTTTATGTCACTCTATGACCGATAAACAAGCTCATGTTAAGGTGCTGCTCGCGGCGGGAACAAACAGAGTATCCGAATAAAGTAACCTAAAGCTGGTGGTCGTGGGCAGGATTACAGCGATCAATGCACAGATTGGTTCCTCCTAAACACCGGCACATTGTGTGTCATTATGACCGCTACCAGAAAAAAAGGATCTGCTCCACAGATTTTCAGAATAAAGGTTTTCTCCGACACTTTCAGAAAACAGCCAACCTGTGTCACAGAGCCTCATCAGCCTGACGTCCCGTCTTGACAGATTTCTTTTGTTTTGATTTGCTCTTTAGGTGTGAAGTCAGCCAAGGTGATTCCGTAATACAACCCAGACCATGCTTCAAATGTAAGATATAAATATTGCTTTTATTTCTGTAAAATTACCAAGAATTAAAAATTACAATTATTCATGCAGTACTTACATTTATTTACAGTATGGTTATTTCCTTCTTACCACCTTATTGTAGTGTACAAGTATTTGTAATATAGTTATATTGTAATTTAATTACAGGAGAGTTATGTACATGAAGGGTCTTCCTCATAATCTAAAGCGCCTTTAGGCGACTGTTGCTGTGATTTGGTATTAATATGTAAAATAAAGGATTAGGGGGGCTAAATAAAGCTGAAATTTATTTTTACTGTTACACAATGACAGTGAAAATATTCTCAAATGAAAGAAAAACTGTCCGATTATCACTGCTAATATGTTCGCATCATTTAAATCCGATGTGTGTCATGTGACTCGTCAGCTGACTGTAGCTCAGCTACATCTTCATTTGCTGAACTTCTACCTGGTTCTTAATTCAGCCTCATCCATTCTCTTGACACAGACTCTGCTCATCGATCGGGTTTATTTGCAATTGGTCGCTGATAAGACGAGCGCTGCATCACACTGATAGCATCAGCTCAACAGCTGAGTTCATGCCAAGGTTACCTGAAGAACTCTTTGAAAGGTGATTTTACAGTTAGAGTGGCAGGAAGTACTCCAGTGATTAACCAATCACTGAGTGACGATAGGAGATAAAAGCTGAGGGTGGTTCACGTGTGTCTTTGCATTACTGGATGATTTCATTGCAGGTAAAGCTGAAAAAAAGTGACAGAGAAGCCACTCTTTAAAGAAGTTGCAGCCCAGCTTCCTGCCGTTCAAAGACACATGCACACCTTAAAAATGAACATGTGGAGGGTTCGGGGTTCTGACCGACGATGAGGTATACCTCACATCGAGGATGAGTTAGTCCTGCTTCATTAACCCTGTCCGACCCAACCCATCAAAAAATAGCCAGAAAATTTAGATTTTTTTGGAACTGAGATGTTTTCTAACCCTCATTACAAAATCCACTTTTTTTTTCGATATCATGTTGTGTGTGATATATTTTTATTATATATATTTTTTGTATTGCATTTGATACATTGGCCATCTTTGGCAACTTTTTGTTAACAACAATGATAATTTTAGACAAAAAATACTTTTGTCCATAACATTTTGAAATGATGGCAAGTATTGATCCTGTTGATGGGATAGAGGTCTCAGGAACTCATGTATCAAATGTAATACAAAGGCCATTATAGGGTTGACATGTTGACACCTGTCAGTGAGATACAGTATGAAATCCTCATCACACCTGCTGAGGTCTTCAGAGTTTAGTGAAACGATTTTCAGAGAGCCGCCTGTCATATAAGGTAAGCTGACGTGTGAGCATTCTCACACACACACACACACACACACACACACACACACACACACACACACACACACACACACACACACACACACACACACGCACACACACACACGCACACACACAGCTGCAGTGATTTCTTTGCTTGTTGCAGAGACGGCATGAAGCAGAGGGCGGCATCCCATCCTTGAAAGTGGCCCTTTGATCAGCAACCACTCATTTCTGATGTTTTTGGGCGAATCAGCGTCCATTTGCACGACGGAAAAATGAACAGCTGTCAGCGTGTGATGTGTTAATTTCCCGACAGTCGCCGCGCTGAAACCAATTACTGATTTAAGGGCAGCGAGCAAGCGGCCCTCCACACACACTCATTAGACTCCTCAGGACTAAAAGGATAAAAACAAACGAGGCAGGAAGAACGAGACTTTCACACGCCGCCGTCAGCCGAGAGCCTCGCATGGACAAAGTGTCACTTTAGAAATAATTAAAACACGAGGACAGCACAAACTCGACAAACTTACTCACGCTCGAGTTTTCTGCTCTCACCTCTCATCACAGTTTGAACAGGTGAGTTGTTGCCATGGGAGCCGCAGCCTTTCTAAACTGTGAGCTAATTAACAGCGTTAATGATCACCTCATATGTCACGTGCAGCAGCGATAACTGGAGCTCAGTGAGACTCTCACGGTGTTTCGTATCAGCGTGTGGATGCTGGGCATGTTACACAGCTGATCACTGCCCCCCAACACACACACACACACACACACACACAATTTCATAACATCTGCTCGCAGACAGCAGCAGGAGACAAAGATGGAAAATATTAGTTTGAGAGTTGGTTTCAAATAAATTAAAAAGGTTCTGATTCATGCTTACATACCTCACTGTCTTATTGTAGAAATCATGAAACGCTCTGTATATTTAACAGAGAGGCCGTTTCATCCAGTTTTATTTATACACATCACAACTGGTAAAGACAATGCAGAGAAAGCGCCAACAATCGAATGACCTGCAACGAGCAAGCAGTTGCTGACAGAGGGAAGGAAAAACTCCCTTTTAACAGGAAGAAAGTCAGGGATTGGTGGCCATTGTTCCGGGTTGAGAGAGGCAGAGTGATGAATAAATCCCGATTCCCTGATCCGTCCACACCAAACACGGCCTCCTTCCTCCCTGATAACCCGCAGGACGCTCCCCCCACAGTCCATCCCCCGTGGGCGCTCTTGTTCTCTGCTCTGTTTCACCGGCGGAGATAATGTGGGAATATTTATTCTCTGTCCTCTGTGACCTGCAGTGAATGAGCCACTGTAATTGGGAAGCTGGTCAAAGGGGAGTTATTCCAGCAGCGGACGGCGTCTTTAGAAAGTCGGGCCCGCTCTGTGTCCCTCTCCCCTCTCCCTTTCTCTAATCTGCTAATAATACCCCCCATCTAATGGTGTCAGTGGTTATAAATCACCCCAAACTACAGGGAGGGAGGGGGGACAGCGAGCCACGGAGGAACACGTTCACCAAAAACTGACCAAAATCTGAGAATCGTCTGAATCAAATGTGCGATTCAGTCCCAACAGAAAACGCTCGGATTTGAACTTGTGGAGTGAAGAACCAAAGAAACTATTAATAAATGACTGTAGGAAAAAACAAATGCCACGTTTCTTTTGCCGAATGAAAGGCGAGCAGAGGAAAAATGCCCGAGTCCATTAAAGAGAGAGCTGTGAACGGCCTTAAATCAGCTGCTCGCGTCTCTAACGAGGTGAGTCGTCACACGGCCACGGACACCGGTCGTTTCTGAATGCAGACGCACTTTAATGAGGTCTTGATGGAGCCGAGCGTTTGATGTGGAGGGATAAAGTGAGTTCTTCCCAAATCTTTAGAGATCAAATTATATCCGTTATCAAATACATGAGTGACTTACACTTAATTTCACAAAGTAAAGAGGCTGAGGAACAATCATGGAGTCTGCTCTTTGTTCCTAAATAGATGATTATTTTTAATTTCTTCAGATGAAACGCCGACCGTCTCCCCTGAGATGAGCTGTTTGGCACAGCTTCTGTTTTATTATCGAGTAAACAGACGTATTGGTTCCCAATGAACTAACAGAGGCCTGTTTGAAGTGTGAAAACCAACATCTCCTGAATGAATGCAGGTCACATGACTCTCTCACGCTGAGCCTGTTTCCAGACACGCTCATCGAAATGTAACAAAGACGACATCGTAAACCTGAACGTGAGAACCCCACCAACACGAGGACGAGCGGGTCCTGACGTCGTTACCAGCACACAATCGAGCAGCGTCCCGCACTCACAAAGAGACCTGCTGTCTTTCGCTGTTTTTAATTACATATAATCTTTAAATGATTTCTAAATCAGGGCCGTCTGTTTTTAGTTATAGTTTCAAACTTTGATTTTCTCACATTCCATTTTTAAATTTGAGCAATTTGTGCAACGGACCATTGCTGAAGTTTTTCTCTGATTGCAGCAGCGTGAATAACATTACTGCTCCCGTCTGGCAGCCTCGGAGGACGCCTGTTTACCTCCTGCTGGGTCCTCCTGGGGATGACAGTGTGGGAGGACAGCTTGATCTTCAGGCCTCTCTATTGACTGGGCTGGAGCAGTGGTTCTGGCTCGCTGCCTCCCTGAAGAGAGTATTGACACCCAGGTTCTGGTTTGGATAGCAGGGTCGCGGGACTCAGACTCTCCTCCTTTGATTAATTGAGCGCTAACCTTGATTAATGATCCCTTTAGCCATATTCTTCTCACCATGAATTCAAACTTTAAACAGTTTTGCTGCAGGAGAGGCTTCACGGAGAGTCATCAGTGAGAGTTCAGAAGATTTCCACGTTTTCAGGTTCTTTTAGCCAATAAGATGTGAGCCTCCGCTCAGGTTCACATGTTGCTTTACAAACAATCTGGTTTCTCTCTCAAAGTTCTCATTTTACTTTGTGTAGCTGCTCTAAAGTCCTGAGGTAAAACTAAGGAGTCACACTGACAACACACTCATCAAAAGTCGATTCTGTTACGTGAACAGCGCAGCTTTTGAATCAAACCTCATTTATGGATTCAAAGTTTAAACATGTTTTATTTCAAGAACACAGCAGCAGACGTTCATCATGGTTCCCAGTCAGAATCACCGAACCACTAAATGCCGACTGTAAGCTGGGGGAACAGCCGTCATCGACAAATTATAAATAAAGAATGTGAAAAGGTAGGATTATACACTCCAGTGTATTTACAATATACTGTTAAAAGTGAATATGTATATTATATATAAATATATAAAAAATAAGTATGACATTTATAAAGTTCTTCAAGTAATTAAGAAGTTTACTTACAGAATAATTATTTCTTTGTTTACTGTAAAAATCTGACTTTATTCTAGTGTACCTACCTCTAATTCTTTGTAGGTAAATAAATATATTTCATGCAAATTACATTGAAATTCCACTTGATTCAATTCAATTCAATTCAATTTTATTTATATAGTGCCAAATCACAACAAAAGTCACCTCAAGGCGCTTCATAGATACAGAGAAAAACCCAATAATCATATGACCCCCTATGAGCAAGCACTTTGGCGACAGTGGGAAGGAAAAACTCCTTTTTAACAGGAAGAAACCTCCAGCAGAACCAGGCTCAGGGAGGGGCGGGGCCATCTGCTGCGACCGGTTGGGGTGAGAGAAGGAAGACAGGATACAGACGTGCTGTGGAAGAGAGACAGAGGTTAATAACAGATATGATTCAATGCAGAGAGGTCTGTTAATACATAGTGAGTGAGAAAGGTGACTGGAAAGGAAAAACTCAATGCATCATGGGAAACCCCCGGCAGCCTACATCTATTGCAGCATAACTAAGGGAGGATTCAGGGTCACCTGGTCCAGCCCTAACTATATGCTTTAGCAAAAAGGAAAGTTTTAAGCCTAATCTTGAAAGTAGAGATAGTGTCTGTCTCCTGAATCCAAACTGGAAGCTGGTTCCACAGAAGAGGGGCCTGAAAACTGAAGGCTCTGCCTCCCATTCTACTTTTAAATACTCTAGGAACAATAAGTAGGCCTGCAGAGCGAGAGCGAAGCGCTCTAATAGGGTGATATGGTACCACAAGGTCATTAAGATAAGATGGGGCCTGATTATTTAAGACCTTGTATGTGAGGAGCAGGATTTTGAAGCCAATGAAGGGAAGCCAAAACAGGAGAAATCTGCTCTCTCTTTCTAGTCCCTGTCAGGACTCTTGCTGCAGCATTTTGGATCAGCTGAAGGCTTTTCGGCGAGTTTTTTGGACTTCCTGATAATAATGAATTACAGTCGTCCAGCCTGGAAGTAATAAATGCATGAACTAGTTTTTCAGCGTCACTCTGAGACAGGATATTTCTAACTTTAGAGATGTTGCACAAATGGAAGAAAGCAGTCTTACATATTTGTTTAATATGTGCGTTGAAGGACATGTCCTGGTCAAAAATGACTCCAAGGTTCCTCACCGCGTTACTGGAGGCCAAGGTAATGCCATCCAGAGTAAGAATCTGGTTAGATACCATATTTCTAAGATTTTCAGGGCCAAGTACAATAACCTCAGTTTGATCTGAACTAAGAAGCAGAAAGTTAGCGGCCATCCAGGTCTTTATCTCTTTAATAAGACATTCCTGCAGTTTAACTCATTGGTGTGTGTCATCTGGCTTGATTACAGCATTGTAATTACTGACATGTTGTGTTATATTGTGGGCTGTGTCATAAAGAGCTGCCGCTGAGCTAGATGCTAAATTGAGCTCATCTTCACCAGCCTGAGTTTGGAGGCGTGAAGGTTCATGTGTGAGTTCACTGTCAACATTCGATTAATCTGATTTACAGATCAATAAACAATCACAGAATCACTTACTCCATCAAGGGAGCGCTGGTTACTTCTTTTATGTGAAGCACTTTGTTGTCTCTGATCACGCAGAGTCAAAACAATCTGCGTATAAAGAAATGTTGCCATTTGTAAAACACGGTGCGTTCAGCTGCGCTCCTTCATCCTGTTTCTGTCCATCTTTAACGTTCGTCGTTGTCTCGGCTTGGGAGCTCAGACCTGTTATCTTTTAGCCAAAGTGAAGTCGAAAGTTTCCTCCCTCCGTCATGAAATCATGGCCACCGTGGCGTGCAGCAGTGCTGAGTCATCACCAAAGACTCCTGCACGAGGGTGAGCGCTCCTCCTCTCCTTCAGACTTCGGTATGCCTGTGTGGCCTAATGCATGCGCAGGACGGCCGACAGCCGATCACGACGTGATTTATGACGCTGACCGCTGGCTTCATGGTGCGGGCTAATGACACATACACTAAAGTCATTGATTTGTATGAATGCCCTCCGCTCTTCATCTATCACAATTTAATGTTGGAGTTTGCAATGCAGAGGTGGGAGGAGGAGGAGAGCTCATCCCGAGGAGGAGGTGCCAGATCGGCATGCAGCTAACATACAAGGAGGCGCAAATGCTCCGAAACGAGGACCAGGCGAGGAGGAAGAGGAGGCCTGCTACCCCAAGGCCAGATGCCCCCTCCCCCACGCGCGGTCATAAGTCATTTGCTGCTTTGTGGAAATGATGGCAAAGTGTACGTCGCACACTCGGCTCAATAAAGCAGATAATAGCAAAACAGGAAATACTTTCAGAGAAGAAAAGAGGGAGTGGGGCAGCAAAAAACTCGATGGCACTCAGATCTGTGAGGGAGGGTGGGGGAAACAACAGCACGTTCGCAGCGTTCCTTCACACTCTTCTTCCTCAGTTAGCCCACAGTTTGGTACTGAAAGAGTTTTGAGGGCAGGCACAGAGACAGCCAGCGGCTGTCACGAACTTTCCATCCATCACATAAAGATCATGCAAAGAACAGGTTCGTAGCTTCTAATACGAGGCGCTGCATCCACACAGCAGCACGTGATCTCCACAGGAGGACAGTCCCACCAGCTCTGCACTCAAACACAAACTTCACTAACAGGTCCTTATCAATTTAAACCCTGGGGTTTCTGCACCTGAAACTTTTTAATCATATCACTCTTGTCTTCATCATGAGGAAGAGTCCCTGCGGATTATGGGAGGCTTCGTGGCATGTTGGCTGGGTTTATGAGTGACCTCGCTCTCTGACTATGATGTTCTTATCTTCTTCCCCTCTGTCTTTCTCTCCTCACCCTCTCGTCTGATGACACGGTGCAGATGGAGTTGTGACTCATGGCTTACAGCACTGCTTTAATTACAGCGGATGTAAACAAGCCTGTCAGAGTTCGGACCCGGACCGCAACCGCTCGGACGAGACAATAACAACAGACAAACAGCGGGAAGAGGCCGGCGGGACACCTGATCTCAGACAGACGCGTCCTTCGCGCAAACATGTGTTCATTCGCTGACAGACATACAGGAATCTCTGCTACACATGTAAATATGATGTGCAGCTGTTTTCCATCACGCCGATGTTTACCTGAGCTCGGCCCCGCTGATGCGCTGACCGAGCGCTGGCCTGCATTCTCACAGATGGAGTCACTAACGCAGTCATCAAACAGTGTTTGTTTGGAGGGAAGCAGGTGTGCCAGGTGAATGCCTTCTATGGTACACTGTTAAAAAAATCCGTAAATTTAGGGGTCCCTTTACCGTGGATTTGCTACGGATTCGCTCCGTTTTGCGAAATACGGAAAGTTTGCTGTTGCGCAAGGCAGAATTTTCTCCCCCAGCCAGAATATTCCGACGCCATTACTTTCAGTGCGGTCAGTGCCTACCTAAATTTCTGCAAGTCACAAGGAAAGTTGGAAACAGGTTGGTTGTGTGGAATGAGAATGAGAATGGAGTGCCACCTTGTTCCCCCTCGTACATTAAATGGTCTCGATAGGCAGTTGGTAGTGGTGTGTATGTGAGTGGACGTTTGCTGCTAGCTGCGTTAGCATTAGCCAGCCGCCTGCGCTTCGTAAGTACATCAAAAACCATTTTTTCCCTCCCTCTTACATGAAATTTGGTCTCGATAGTCAGTTGGTAGCCGTGTGTGTTTCATGGTAACATTTGAATGTGTGGGTTTTGCGTTATTTTGAAGCGTGGTTTGCCCAACTAAAGTTAACGTTAGCCCATAAGTTGGATGCGCGCGCGCGCGTGTGTGTGTGTGTGTGTGTGTAAATTAGCCACATGTGTGTATTGTTATAGCTCGCTGTGTTACGTTAGCATGCAACTGAACATGGTAATAATTAAAAGGGGTGATAGTTAAGTAGAATCAGATTTCATTGCAGAAAACATTGCAGCCCAAAGAGAGTGGCCCATGCAGCCCAACGCAGATTACTTATTTGAAGGTACCTGAAAAGTGAATATGCTTCACTGTGCTGATATAAATTTATTGTTTTCATATTGATTCTGTTCTGATTCTGGCTATCCGTCAATTGGCAAATTCAATCTCTTAAAAATGTTGACTTGTAACATTTGTGGCTTTAACGCTCGGTCTTCGACTGATTACTTGAAACACTGCCGAACACACAGAAATAATAATAATGTATCTTTTTTATGTGGCCATAGGGATTGCAGAAGGAAGTTTAACACATACAGTAGCCTTGCTGTGCATATGTCACGAGCTCATGTAGACAGAAGGAGCACACAAACATGGAACCGTAATGTGTCTGTACAGTTAAGGTGCTTGTTTAATTTTTGCAGCAGTGAATATGATGATCTTAAAACTTTAAAGTGTCATTTGAGTGGTCACATAGATGAGGGTTTGACTGTAACGTGTCCCTTTGATGGATGTTCTAAGACATTCAATGTAAAGTCATCCCTAACGCATATTTCCAGATACCATAAAGGGTGGGATGTTACCAAGATAGCCCCAGTTCATATATGTGAACTAACAGAACGGTCTTTCCAAGGTGAAGGATCACATGTAGAACCTGAAGAACCTGAAAGTTTTAACATTGATGCAGAACAAAGTGATAATTTCTGCAGTGATCAAGTGAAAGACAACTTCACAGAGAGTCTTGCTCAGTTTTACTTGGGTTTACAGGCAAAATATTTGGTTCCAGCCTCCACAATAACAGAAATAGCAAATGAAATGAGAACTATAAGTGATATTCAACAGGAATATACTGTGGATGCACTAGCCTGTGAACTGGGGCAGTATGGTGTTCCAAGGGAGACTGTAACATCTCTTGGGAATAGTATATACGAGCAGAGCCCTATGCACAAGGCATTACATTATTATTTTAAAAGTTGCATTAGGGCAAGTAAGAACTTCATAAATGTAACCAAGTCTCTGGCTGAACGGCACCAGTTGCTTCAGGCTTATCAGTCTTGTGGTACCTTGTTTCGTTCCCAGGTTCATGTCTCAGACTCAACACGGTTCTATCCAGAGCTCTATGACCAGAACATAAAGACAGTGGTTGGAGAATTTGATTTGAACTCAAGTAACTCAGTTGTCACAGAGAGTGTGCAGGTTAAAGGCACTACATATGCAAATGGAATGCTGGTCTTACTGAGCTACGCAAAAGGACTACTGCAGTTAGGACAAATAGCAAGCATTTTTGTAAAAAATGAAACTACTGTCCTACTTTTGCTTTGAGGGAAAACTGCCAGCTGGATACCTGATCTTGGACTCTATGAACTTGATGAAAATGCTTCTGACCTGTTCAGTTGCCATGATTTGAACAAACTTGATGATTATCATCCACTTTATTCTTACCAGAGAGGTACTCGGTGGCTCATTCCTCTTAAACACACACCAACATGGAACTTGTGAAAAACTATGTCAAGAAAGCAATGCCATCGCTCAGTAGCGATCAGATGGATACACTCATGGCTAAACTGGAGGAATTAGGAGTTCTCTCTGTAGATGACCTGAGCCTTGTGGACCCGGAGGACATTAAAGACACTCTGCCATTCATTCAGTGCAAAAGATTCGTCAGAGCTGTCAAAGCATTGGAAGCAGGTGAGTTTTTGCCCCTCTGTTTTAATGCAAGTTTTCTGAAACTACAAAGGTTTATTCCAAAAATGCAAAAAAAAAGTTGCCATCAGCTGTACATGGCAATAATTACTCTATAATTGGTTTTCATAATTAGGTCCATTTGTATTCCTGGTTGACCCAAACTGGACATTGAGGACCAATGTATTAATTGATTTGCAACAATTGTGATGTGTTTAATTTATGGAGATGTTTGTCATGTCATCCATAGATTCACAAACTCCACCGCAGTTCACCCGGCCTGGCCCCTCATCAACACCTGAACCACAGAGGTTTCAGCTGCCCTCAACACCACCTGAGACAGCCGACTCCCCATCCCAAGACGCATATTCTGTACCATGGCACAAATTTCCCTCAAAAGTCATGGATGAGTTGCGTGAAAAAAAGTACATAATGGGGAAAGACAGACGAGAGATGGTTCGGATCGTCGCTGAAGATTACCTCCATAAACACCCAGGAAGACCTGGTAGACAAAAGCTGAGGGAACTCGCCAGTATGATTGTAGGACAATATCCTGCCTCCTTCAAGCTGACAGAGCCGTTTGGAAACAAACCTTTTGCAAAAGATGGTTCTGAAACTCTCTTTCGTCAGCTGGAACACAGAATTGAAAATATGAAGAGGCCACAAAGCTCACTGAAGAGGCAAGCAGGGGGTGAAAATTCAACAAAGAAAAGGCCCAGGAATTCAGATCTGTATGGATGTGTGGCGTGGGATCCAATCATTGAGGGGGCCGTGTGTAGAGAAGACCTGCTGTCTAAACGAGATGAGTTGAAACGTGCCTTTCAAACCCAGGATCTTCAGGTGGGTCTGCAATCATCCATTACAGATACAGAAAGCTTTATTAATCCTCGAAGGGCAATTCGGTTCCTACAGTCCACCATCTAGACATACAACCATTCACACAGCAATAGTATATAGCAGGAGTAATGCGATAAGGTCTGGGTCCAAGTACAATTTAGGACACATTGTGAAATTGTAGATCGTCTGTAGATCACTATGCCCATAGTCAATTGAAATTGATACCCTGTTTTATTATTTTAATTGGTTAGTTTGACTAACTGTTCGACTGTTTGTCTAACTGCCTCATATCTTTAGGAGTCATCTGTTCGAAAATTGATGACTGAAACATATCCCATTCAGCGTGAAATCCTCAACGATGATGATACCACTATTGCCGTTGTAAAGGACGAGTGGCCGTTCCTGTTTGAAGTTCCTCACCTGTTTGATCATGCATCTAAACTCCTTGGCTTCTCTGTACAAAACAAGCTGGCACAGGTGTGTTGTTATTGTTATTATTATGATTGTGCTGTGCTGCTCCATATGGAGAGAATTTTGTCTTTATTAATCAATCAGAAAAAGATTTGCACCCAAAAAGAGAGTTGAGACCAAAAAAGATAAACTGGCAACCAATCAAATAGAATAACTTGGATGAACAATCAAATGGAATAGATTTGAGACCAAAAATCAGGAAGTGACAACCAAAAAAGCAGGACATTTGAGATCAAAACAGAACAGGTTGCAAATGAAAATGAAATAATTCATTTTTATTTTTATTTTTTTCAAAATTCTCTCCATAGCTCCAAACGAAAATGAGTGTTAGTCTTATGTACTTGTACAAAATTAACACCTTGAACCTTGAACAGGAACTTTCCAAAAAAGTAAAGGGGATCAATGACTTCCTTGACTCCAAAGGGATGAAGATGGGCGAAGGTCCAATACAGCTCATCTGTGGCATTTCAAAATACTTCAAGGAAGACTCTTATAAACTCTTCCACAAAAAAGAGGTAGATGTTGTAGATTTTAAACTGTGTGCAAGATAATTATTTGCATCCAGTGGTGAACCAAGTAACCAACCACAGTAGGAAGTATAGATTCCCCTAATTGTGCTGCTGATATTCTCTATAAACTCTCTATCTATAAACTATTTACATTAATGTTTTTGCATAATGGCTACCTCTGTCTGATGAAGACACTAGCAGATAGTCAATTTGCCAGCAGGTTTGTGTGTACTGGAAACATTAATTCATGTATCATGTCTGTCACCAAAACAGATCTCTGCAGATCCTGAAGTCGAACTCCCAGTGACCCCATGCATCCTAATCAGAGGTTTGTAGTTAAATCTTTTTTTGTATCCCAGCAAGCTGTTGTTAGCTGTTGTTATAAGCTGTTGTTGTGTCATATTTATTAAAGAAATGTTTTGCTTGCCTTAAAATATAGGATTTTTTTTTTTTTGTAAATGGTACATGGTTTTTATCTGTGTTTAAGGTGACCAGCAATTCAAGATTGCTGTTGATGGGTTACTTGTCAATGACCACATCACCTCTCCCATTGTGGCCTTGAGCTACGTCTTCTCCATGTTTTATGTCTGCAACGTCCAATACCCACCGGAGATGGCTTTTACTCTCGAATTCATGCAAAGGTAAGCACTCATTGTTTGGAAATACTTTGTAAATGTGACTTTGCCGTGCCTTTCTGCACCTGACCTGCTTTTTGTCAATCTACACTAAACCCGTTTGTCTGAGATGTACAAGCTCAAAATGTGTCGTCACATGCTGTGAGCTTTTAGATCAGCTGTTATTGGCTTATGATCCCCCTGAATATGGATTTGTTCAGAGATTTTGTAGCTCCCTGTTGAAGACTATTGTTGGAATAAATGTGTCATATCTTTTTAAAGGGCAGGTAACATGCTTTTTGCTTTAAATAGTGTCCTAAGTCAATCAATAACAAAACAAACATAACATGATTCCAGTTGGGAAATGGAGCAAAAACATATTTTTCTCAGAATGGTTTGTTGACACAAAATTCGTTTGAGCTATCTCTTTAAAACCATTAGCACCTGAGACCAGGTTATGTCAGTGGTGGTCAAACCTTTTCATGTCAAAGACACACAAACTGAAATTTATTTGGCTGCAGACCCCAAACTCAAAATATGTTGTTCCAGGGACCCCCCCCCCCGAAGGAAAGACTAAACATATTAATTTAAAAAATACTACATAGTGGATTCATGCCCAAATGTTAATACTTGTACTGATGTGTAACGTGCACTGAATGTCACAGTTTCTCCACTCCATGTTTGAATAACCCCCAGGACAGTCCGTGTTCAAATGTGCTGTTACACCTTTTGATAGGACAATGTCAACTGTGTTTTCTATCCCCTTCTGTGTTCTGTGCATTTATAATATCCCTGCATACACATTGAGGATGCATGCTGTCATGTGTTGGTGATAAGCAGACTTCTCACCCTTGCAAACATTTCTGTATATGCACAGTGTGAATGCATGTGTCTTGAAAAGACAAAGGAAGAGAGCTTAGCCACTGGCACCAGCACCACAACAACATTGGGTTCTAGACAGATGGTCAACT
This sequence comes from Rhamphochromis sp. 'chilingali', assembly GCF_963969265.1. Taxonomy (NCBI): domain Eukaryota; kingdom Metazoa; phylum Chordata; class Actinopteri; order Cichliformes; family Cichlidae; genus Rhamphochromis; species Rhamphochromis sp. 'chilingali'. Next base: position 42,909,408 of record NC_137933.1, on the reverse strand, counting down.
AGAATGATAGAGAGGTTCACACATAGGGGCATATTGAAGAAAACAAATGTAGGATTTTATTGAACTGCTCCACTCCTGTCAAGCCACACTACATGTGCAAACTTTGTCTGCATATCACTATTGTTTTTTTTTTTTTCCCTCAGAGTTTTCTTTGGGGTCAATCCTGAGCGAGGCTCCAAGGCAGAGAAGAAGGGGAAGAAACGGCACTTCATTCCTCCACAGGTGTGCAAGCTGGTTTCTCAGCTGAAGGAATTTGAATGCAAGCAGAAGGAATCTGAATGGGCCATTTGAGCTGTTCTCAGAGCTCAGAAAATACCTTTTTGGACTGAATGTACACACACACACACACACACACACACACACACACACACACACACACACACACACACACACACACACACACACACACACACAAGGCAAATCCAAAAACATGGGGCTTGGGAGTAGAAATACAGATTTTTACAGTATTAGGTGAGTTCAGATGTTTTAACTAGATGCCCACAACACACATGCTGCAGTTTCAAATCCCCCATGTTAAGGGGGAGGGAAGGTGGGCGATATTTGTCATTCCAGTTAAGCTTTTCCTGTCATTGTGGAGTTGGAGGTGTAAGTTTTAATTTTTTTTTAGTTTTAAGTTGTTTTAAGAGTTTTAAAAATCTCTTTATGGCATGTTGCACAGTCATCCTTCTAAGGTCATGGTTGTTATTGCTGCACTGATGTTTTATAGAAAAGTTGTATAATGTAATACTTCTAATGTTCTATTTGTTTTTTGTAGAAAGGTCAGCCACTGGTTGCAGAGCTCTGCCTGTCGGTGTGATATGTGGAGTTGGAGGTGTAGGTTTCTGCATCCTCCTGGAGGGGGCTCCTCATTTTGCACTGACAGGTGAGACAGCAACAGCAATGCTGGCAGTTTTATTGTCTTATTTTGTCATTGTCTTTAACAAATCAATTTGTTATTAATGCCTGTCAGCCTGTGGATGCTAAAAAGTTGCTAGATTTGGCATCTCCCTGTTAAAGGACATGGCTGTACTTCTTTGAGAAAACAGCTGGTTTATGTATGTAAAATTTCTCTGAATGTGAAGGTGATGTTCTGAATGTTTTAATGGTTGTAGTGTAAATATTGCAAATCATTCACCACAAAAAGTGAAATCACTTTAAAGCACTGGCAGCTGTTAAAGGAAATAAATAATTGCTGTGATTCTACATTTGTGCTTTATTGATGGTAAACGGTATAGAGAATGGTACAGAATTAAACATTTTAGGATGACTGAAGTGTCCGTAAATGGTATGGATTGAGTACTTAAATAATACGGAATATTCCATTTTAGGTTTGATGGAACTGTCCGTAAATGGTAAAGAAAAAGTCAGGTAAATCTACGGAAATATCTGTTATAGGGTTTACGGAATTGTCTGTGCAATAACGCCGAAATTTATGGAAAATACGGAATTTTCCATTTTAGGTTTGACGGAAATGTCCGTCAATGGTACAGAAAAACTCGGGTAAATCTACAGAAATATCCGTTTTAAGGTTTACGGAAGTGCCCGTACAATAACGGAAAAAGTGCTGGTAATTAATTACCAGCACTTTTTCCGTTTTATAACGGAATTTTTTTTAACAGTGTAGGTAACGGTTACAGACACGAGGAGCACGCTACCCACTCGCCCTGCTGCACAGGTCTGAGCCCCGACCTGCAGAGAGTGGAGCAAACAAACACAACAAACGGTCAGCGGTTCAGTTTAAACATCTAAACTCAGCGTTTCACTGCACACACTCATCTCTCACCTTTAAGTCTCCCTGATTTATCAAGCTGCTGGAAACATTTTGGTCCATGTGGACATGGCATCACACAACTGCTGTGTCCACGATACGACACTCCACGTCTCAAAGTGCTCTGCTGGACCTGTGACTGTGGAGACAGTCTCAGTGCGGCGAGCAAAGCCATTATCAGTGTACCATCTTCACAAAGAGATGTACACCGTCAGCAACAACACTCGGGCGTGCCATGGGTTTAAACCACGGTCAGCTGAAAATGTCCCCCACACCATCACACCAAAAGGAACCTGAACACTGATACCAGCGTGTTTGCTCCAAACTCTGAGCCCTCAGAAGGCTGCAGAAACATGTTTCCATCTTCTCTGCGTGAACTGCAGCCTCAGGTTTTTGTTCTTACTTACTGGAGTCACTAAGGTGTGCTCTTCTGCTGCTGTAGCCCATCTGCTTCAAGGCTGAGAGGTACAGTATATGCTCCTCTGAGCTCTGACATCGATGATACACTCCCAGAGAACTGCTACTCGCTGGGTATTTTCTGTTTTTCAGCCTCTTTAACGTTTCCGAAGCAGACCAACAACCACACCACATTCAAAGTCTCTGAAATGCTCAGTTTGACGATATTCCAGGGACCGGATTTTATTTTTAATTCTTCTGTCGTAAAAATAGTCCTGTCGCTGTTCCAGTGGAAGCTGTCTGTGACACCTGAACCCAGCCCTGTCATCACCCACCTGCAGCACAGGGTCACAGCCAGTGTGCCCGCCGACTCTTCATCAGCCTCTCTGACAACGTCTTCTTCATTCTGAGAAAAGTGATGTTTCTTCACGACTAACTCTTCATACGTCAGAGAACAACATGATCTAAACTCATCAAAATAAAAACAGACATGAAAAACTTTTAATAAAAACTAAGGCTACGTCCACACGGTCACAGGTATTTTTGAAAACGGAGACTTTCCGTTTAAAAAAATAATCCCGTCCACACGTAAACGCAGAAATGAAGGAAAACGCTGCTAGGAACATGCCACAGCAGCAGGTGGCGCTAGATTCCTAACCGTGTAGAAATGTTGGCCAATCAGAAGTCTAGAAGCCTGGGTAGGAAATAGTAAACAAAGATGGGGCATAGAATCAGAACCGAGTCGTATGTGTGGAGGGACAGTAACTGTGTGTATATGTAAGCATTTAAACACTGCAGAGAGTAGAATTAACAGTAACAGTATTGTAGAAATTCATTTCACCGAAACAATAACGTGGCGCACAGTGTGACGTCAAAAAACGCGCACACCTTTGACGTTTTCTCCGTTTTTCTCGTCCACACGTAAATGCAAAAACTGAGTTTTCAAAAATCTCCACCCTGGCAGGGGTTTTTAGAAATCCCCTTTTTCAGTGACCGAAAACGCCGCTTACGTGTGGACGGAAGGTGCGAACGCATAGAAAAATCTGTGTTTTCAAAAATACCCGGGGACGTGTGGACGTAGCCTAAAGCAGGAGGTAAATGAACAGAAAAGCTGAGCTGTGATTGGTTCAGTTCCCGGCAGCTCTGCCCTCTGATGACCTTTTAAAGTGGACGTGGAGTTTTAGCTCTGAGAGAAGAAACCGAGTACAAAGAGATATCATCGCTGTTCTCAATAAAACGTTGCATGCTGGTGTGGATCCAAATGAGCATGGAGAGAAGGGAGCTTTCAGCCCGGTTTCACCGAGGTGATCCTCGCGCTCTTAAACCAGGGCTAGGCTCAGACGCAGCAGAGGCTGATGGATAGATTTCACATAAATCTGCTGCGCGTGAATGTTAAACTGCGTCAGAGACCAGGAGAACCCGGCGGCATCGTGAATTCACGTGCCCACGATGCCGCTGGGTTCTCCTGGTCTCTGACGCAGTTTAACATTCACGCGAATGTGTTTGTGTGTGTTCGTCACGAGCAGCAGATGCTCTTAAATCTGAGGTGATTAAAAGACAAAATGAATGCGCTGCTCTTACTGCACGAAACACAAACAGCCTCCTTCTCCTACTGAGCGTGCTCCAGGTGTCAGACCCCCCTCCCCCTCACGGCGCTGTGGATTTAAGTAGCCGCTTGATTGCCAGAACCCTCAAATCCGGTGTGAGAGACGATAACGAGACGTCACAGCTTTACACTCAGGTTTTAGAAGAAGAGGGAACATTTGTCATTTAAGCGTCTCTCGGCTCTGAGCGTCTGTCAACTGGCACTCCTCTCTAACAGCGAGACGGATCCAATTACCAGCCGTGGACATCTCTAACAAGGTGCCAGGAAAAGGCTGCCTGGACAAACAACGCGCGGGCCCAATAATGAGAGGCCCTCATTTGAGTGATTTCAGTCTCTGTCTGTCCCTGGAATGTGCTACAAAATATGCACAGTTACTTTTATTCATCTTTTCTTTCTTTCAAACTTTAGAAATACAAACATGCGTATTAGCATAAAACTTGCTAACACACACGGGGCTCAAACTTTGGAACGGCTGATTATTAATCATTCCCGAGCCAAGCTTGTCAATACAAATGATACAAATACAGCAGCAAGTAGCAAGAGAAACACTCTCACGTTAGCTCATTTTACCTCATTCTCTCGCATAACTAACCAGGCCATGGATTGTCAATGGCGGGGCTGCGATCGATGCGCCGGGGCTCCGTGCGTCCCATCGATTTCCCAACTCCCACATATCACAGCGACTCTTCATCAACAAAAGCACTTTGTCCTTCCCAAATAATCAGATCGAAGGAGCTCCTCTCCTGAGACAAAGTCACTTCAGTCGCTGCAGCGCAACCTCTGCCCCCTCCCTGTCGGGGGGGGGGCAAAGTGTTTCGCTGTCCTCGCAGCTTCAGAGAGGGAGATGCCGGCGTGCCGAGGAGCCAAGCGTGAATCTGTAATCCAAGCAGGAGCAGCACGAGCTAATCAATATGCCGAGGAAGAGAGAAGATGGAAAACCCTCGGTGGGATCAAAAGTATCCTTTTTTGGGGGGGTCATTTTTTTTAACCTTTTTACAATCACCGATGGGCTTTGGCTACGGCCACACGTATAAACTCAGCGAGTGCTCATCACGGTGCTGTGAAACTGTTCATACTGAATAATGCTGCTCTGGTCACTCTGCGGTGCCAGCGTCCGCACGATGGGCTGCTCTCGTCTCGGGCTGGAAGAATATGAAAGACTGTTTTTGTTTGGACCAGACGTTCATATATTTCACTGGGAACAGTGATGGTGTTAGATGAGAAGCATACATCACAGAGTCCTCCTCAGACGTCTCAGAGCTTCTGTGAGCTCTGCAGGGTCAGAGGTCATCCTTCAGGACAAAAACATTCAGACACTTTCTGTGACGTGGACTCACGTCCCCACAGTCAACATCAAATATGTCACCAGCTTCAGTGTGGAAGCAGGGGGAGAGTCGGAAACCCACCCGTGAGTTTAAATCGTGTTCAGAGTGTGTGTCTGTGTGTGTGTGTGTGTGTGTGTCTGTGTGTGTGTGTGTGTCTGTGTGTCTGTCTGTAAGTGTGTCTGTGTGTGTCTGTGTGTCTGTCTGTAAGTGTGTCTGTGTGTCTGTCTGTAAGTGTGTGTGTGTGTGTCTGTGTGTCTGTCTGTAAGTGTGTCTGTGTGTGTCTGTGTGTCTGTCTGTAAGTGTGTCTGTGTGTTTCTGTGTGTGCGTGACCTCACTTTCTTCGTGGGTACAAAGTAAAATATTAAATTTAATGAAATCTGGTCCAAAGAAATTTACTTTCAGTTCATGTGAAAGATTTTTTTCCTTTATTCGTAATTATTTGACTAAATATAATTGTTATATTTTTCTGGTTCATTTTAAACCACATTAGTGCTTTTTGTGTTTGTCGAGGACAAAGAATCATTTTTGTGAGTCTGTTAACACACGTGTCTGCGTGCTGGTGTGAATGCTTCTCTGTATGTTTGTCATTGTGAGTGAAAACTATCAGATTTAAAAATGATACTGAGGGAACCTCTGAGAGGTTTGCTGTCTGCAGCTGGAGAAGAGATGGTAATCGCCTCCGTCGTACTCTCGGCTCTTCAGCGAATGTGGCGACCTTAAAACATGTAACATTAACATTTGCTGCGCACCGTGAACTCATAACGACACCACAGAAACGCTTCTCGTCATTTCAAAATAAAAGACAAGAAGCTGAATTACAATTTGTTTCCCTTCACAGAACCTCAGAGGAGGTGCGAGAGCGTCTGCACATTTTATTCTTTCACTGTGGCCGTTTCCACTCGGTGGTTTTCAGAGGAGGAAAACCAGGTGAAGGCTCTAATCTGCATCCATCACATCTGCACAAAGCAAATTTATCACTGGTCTCTCCTACCCAATGGAAATGCATCATTTCTTGTCAATTTTGCAGATATTAATAGATGGGGCAGCAGTGACCATTCATAAATCTACTTTAATATTTTAGGAGAGTCTTTCTGCAGGAAAAGGGTAAGAGATGAAGAAAAAAAAGAGGAAAGGGAAGATGGAGGATGGGGAGGACGGAGGGGGGTTGAGCTTAACTTGCTGCCCAATTTGATCAATCGCCACAGTCCTGCCTCTCCACTCAGAAAATTAGAAATGGGAATCTTAAAATCTGGAGCCGTTTATCATCACAGGTAAGACGGCGAACTGGACGGGGCCGGGCTGAGCGTGCGTGAGCGCGTGCAGGCATGAGCCGCAGCGACGCTTCGCCTTTAATCTATGTCTATGTGAGAGAGTTCCTCGTGTTCGCCAAGAAGGAAACAAACAGGAAACGCTGCTGGAAGTTTGAGCTTCTGTTTCCACACAGACACGCGGCGGATGTTCGTGAGGCTGACGCTCATTAGGCGCCTGCTTTAATAGTCTGACACGAAGCTCTGCGATCCTCTCTAACTCCTAATTGTTCTGATTAACGGATATAATTGGTATCTCTAACTGTGCTGTTGGACTGATGCTAATGTGTGCATAAAGTCACCAAATCACACAGAGGAGGAGGAAGGGTGAGCTAAAAGAGATGTGAGACAGAGAGCGAAGGAGCTCTTGTGTAAATGAGATGAAGATATTTGATGGTGTGGCTCGAGCTGTTATTTAGAGAGGAGTCTCTGGTGGTACTAAGGCCAGAGTCAAACCTTTATAATTAGGAGACATGAGAATTTACTGCAGAGCGGTCAGGGTGTTCTTCTAATGGAGGTGTCATATGTGGACTGCTAAACAAGTAGCCTGAAGCTTGCTGCCCATTTGTTAAAAATAAAGTCCTAACTACTTGACGTTAGACGCCCCCAAATTTCCTGATGTGTTACAAAATAATGACCAGCGGCTCGCAGAGTGCAAGGCTCGAGCACCGTGTGTTATCATAAAGTTTTCTTCATACTTTAATCATTTGTTGTGACCAGAGTGGGAGCCGTGGTAGTGCTTTTATTCTTTTCTCAAACTAAAGGCAAGAAGAGAGAACCCAAAGGCAGAAGGAGCGTGACGTTTTTAAACCACCATCTAATCACTTCCACAAAGGTCTTTTACTCGAGGTCGGTCGAGTGCCACGGCGTCCCCGTCGGTGAGGTCCGCCTTAGCTTTCTGATCGAGGGGACGGACAGAAACCGACGCTTCTCTGTGACTCATTATTTTTCATGTTGTAAGGCTGAGACTGAATCCTGCCCTGAGCCTGGTTCTGCCGGAGGTTTCTCCCTGTTAAATGGGAGTTTGTCCTTCCCACTGTCACCAAGTGCTTGCTCATAGGGGTCCATCTGGATAATTGTAGGGTCTTTACCTTATGTGATAAAGCACCTTGAGGTGACTCATGATTTGGGGCTATATCAATTAAACTGAATTGAACAACTTGCAGAAAAGAGGATGATGAGGAACGTTTGCCACTTAGCTAAAATACTGATTTTCAAGTGTAGATTAAAGTCATCAGTTCCCTTCATTCTCCTCCTGGTTCCCACCATCAGGGGTCTATGGTCCCCCTATAAACTGCAAATGATTTATCACGAATCAACACAACTGTGATCAAATCCAAGGGCATAGCGGGACAGTTTCAGTCCTGCACCTTGTGTCGAGTAAAACGTACCACAGTACATCTTCCACTTCTAAGGTTTTACCGATCAGGAAAATCACATGATTCTTCGCAGATCTTCAAATGATTCAAATACAACCTCAGGTGACGTGTTACAGCGTGTCATTATTTATGAACACAAAATGAAGAAAAGAGCCACGGTGTGAGAAACGAAACTCACTCTGCTGCTCATCAATGTTTTCCCAGCAAAGCTGAATCAGAATAAAGCAAAGACTCCTGGAACAGACGAGACCAAAGCGAGTAAAGCACAGCAGCACGTTCGGAGGAAACAAACATCTCATCAGCACTGAGTGGATGTCCTCTGTATGCCAGCGTGAGGCCGTCTGTGCCACAGCTTGGACCAAACAGGACAATGACCCAAGCACAGCACTGCCGCATTGGTCCAAAGTGCAAACCTCAGCCTGACCGAGAGGCTGTGTGGGACCGTCGGAGAGCTGTGCATGAACGAATGCTGTGAAGAAGAGAGGACCAAAGATATGACACTGACAGAGTCCCACAGAAACATCAGTGCAGGTCACTGCCGCTCAACGAGCATCTATAGCTGCTGGATGATGAGGTGAGCTTGGTGTTTACCTCACTGCGTCTGCTATAAAAATGAATAATGACAGCATGTCGTCTGTTCATCTGAGGCTGTATAATCTGGTAGGGATTAGGGACTATTATATATAAAATATATATTCATATCAAATTGTGCAGCTTAAGGTTTGAAGCTCAAATTTAGCTCAAGTCTCCTCTTTCTTGGTTACTCTAAGGCTTTGTTTCCCACGACTATTTGACTTGTAGATGCAGGAGGATGGGTAGGAGGACAACGTACAAGGTCTCATCTCCTCGACATCTTTGCTCTCTTTGATTCAGGCAATTACCAGGCAACTGGAGACGCCTGCTGACATTTGTCTATCAACAGAGCTGCAACTCACTTCTCTAATTAGCGTCTGCAGAGATGGAAGGAGGAGAAAAAGGGTGACAAAGACACAGAGAGAGGGAGAGACAGAAAGATGATCGAGTCCTGGGAGGGAAGAAATATCGGCGAGCACCATCTTTTTCCACTCGCGCCCAAAACGTCGGCCCTGTACGTGCGCTGCAGACGCAGGCTGGGGATTTAAGCTGCAGCCCAATCAGGGCAGCTGCAGATTGCGATGCTGGGTGACCAGCGTGAAGATAGATTTCTTCTTCTTTAGCCGCGAGGGCCTGGAAAACAGCAGTATCTGTAGCCAGCAGATAGCCTGGGATAAAATATGTATTAGTTTCCTCCAAAGCCCCTCGCCTCTGCCTCGCACCCCACTTTGGATGACAAAAGAAGAAAATGAGAGCGAGGAGAGATGGGAGTAGTGTAGGAGATAGTATAGATTTGAATCTATTGAATCTCCTTACTGGGGAATAGCCGCTGCACACACAAACAGCAGTACTGTGATCCTTTATTCACCATTTCATCTCACACATCGCAGACTCCAAGTAAAAGCTTTTAGTCAACTCAAATCTGCCCCGTTTTCTCCTCTCTGATTTCCTTTCTCCCCACTTCTCCCCTTTTCTTTCCGCTGTTTTTCTAATTTCTTCGTCTTCTTCCTCCTCTCCTCCCCCAACTGACAGGCTCGGGGTTTTCAAGGGAAGAAAGCGGGCATTAATTAAGACAGTGCCAGCTGTAATTTTCTGGGGAAGTAAATTTCTGCACAACTAAAGGTTACGGGGACCTTTTCACTGTCAGAATTTACTACAGCCTGTGAATGTTAATGCAGCTAATGAAGACATGCTCTCAGAGTCTGAACTTAAAAAACTTCCAGCAGGAGGAGGAGAGGAGAGGGATGGACACGTATTGCAAAAGTGAATTAAAAACTGCGTTGATTCATGGAAAGCAGTGCCAGTCCTGCTCTACAAATTCATTTTTATTACCATGATTTGGCTCCATTAAAAATAAAAATACTGAATTATTGTGATAAAAATGCAGCTGCTGTTTTACAGAAGCTTGCTGTAGGTATGATTTACATAAAAGAGCGAAGAGAGTCAAATAATGAAGCCACAAGTCAGCAAGCTTTGGAATAAAGAGACCTCTGATTACATTTTACTGGAATAATCAACGCAGAAACAAAAGAGCGATTTGGTTTGCAGTGTCGGTTTTCCACTGACGTCCTTAGGTACAAGAACAAACTCCGGACCTTGACCTACACTGAAAAAAGTCTAACATGCAGTCATTCATTCAATCTAATAAGTGCCATTCAAAACAGAATAAAATCATTGATTTGATTGTGAAACCCTTTCTTTTTGCATTTTAAAATACCACTTTTGATTTGGATGAAACTAAATATCTGTACAAAGGACACAACGCAAAGTTTTTGATTTCTCTCAAAACATATATTTCTTTTCATGTTGAACAGATAATATCTTTAATTTGAGTCAAAGTGATTTGCACTTGAACACGCCCACCAGAAATAGACCGGGACCCATTTTTATTCTGCATGGCTGCTGGAAACATCATGTCACATCTTTGATTAATTTCATCTGAAAATAAACGTAAGTAAAGCCAAGTGTGTTACAAAAGCTTTTATAATTTGTATTGCCAAAATTGCAGAAAATAACCCCATTTAAGCTGGGTCGACAGCCACCCCTAATTTTTGCATGATTGTAGCTGCTAGCTATAAGCTAGCTAGCTATCCTGCGCAACGTTAGAACTGGTTACCAGAAACCGACCATCACAGTCGGGAATACAAGTTAGTATACTGGTAAAAAACGGCTTTTTGCCTAACTAGCTAGCGTTACCACGATGCATCGGTGGTGGATAAAGCTAGCTAGCATAAGTTCATAGTTCATAACATTCATAGTATAACTCCGTGCTCCGCTTCGTTTGAATTTTTCTGGTGAGCTCGCGGTTTCTAGACACAAGCTTGTGTTTGTGCGCGCACGTTTGTCTCTCTTCATATAAATATCTGTGTGTTATGTGTGTGTACACCGAGCGCAAAAGATAATTATTAATGTGCATGATTTAGAGACAGAAATAACAAGCCAGCATATAAGATCAATGACATAAGACTAATTCCTTCAATTGACTTTCAGGCGCAGCTCGGAAAAATGTGCATTTTCTGAAGAAATTTTAATTTTAACAGCAAAAAATTGACCCTATGCCAAACTTAGTCGCTAATGGCTGGTCTGTAGACTGTTTGGTATGTCATGTTACGTATTTCTTGGTTTTTCTATGTTATGTGTTTTATAGAGAAGTAACATTATTCTTTTTTTCTGTATGCTTTCAGAACCACAGATCGCTCCATCCATTCCATGGCTGATGCATACATTTTCATTTAATCTGAACAGGTATCATTTTGCATTTACACTGCACATCCTTTTTAAACATTTCATAATAATCTAGACCCTCCATCATTATCCTCTCATTCACCTTGCTGATGTGTTGAGGACTTGATAAAAGAATACATGGTATGTCCATATCTGTTCTGTCTCTACATGAGATGCAGTCTCTTGATGTAAATTTGACAACTCTGCTATTAAATGCAGTGATTAATGTAGGACAGCAACGATTAATCAACTCATCAAGTTAATATCTTAGGGTTCTGTATTGTTTTCTTTTTTTTCTTGGGCTTTGTGGAACATTTATGAAAATGTTCCACCATTGATTTAATTTAATGATTATGCAATTCACAATCTGATTAGTCAAATAATTGTTCTAATAGTCTGTGACCAAACAACTATCAAAATAGTAGTTTATTATGGTCAAAGATTTATCAGGTGTGCCAGACTTCAGTTCTTCACTTGTACATTTTGTTCCATATTTTACCTCAAGATATCCCAGAAAGATGAAGCTGAGGAAGAGCTGCAGAGTACCACCATGGCACTCTTCGTCTTCAGGGACAACTCAAGCCTCCTACATCAGCCTCGAGACATCGGGATAATCATTGATGGTGTGGAAGTCCTGAATGAGTTGCCTTCTGTGGCAGCTGGAGTGGCAATGGTCTTTGGACTCTGTTATGCTCTTAATATGGAATATCCACGAGGATTCAGGTTCACCTTTGAGGCTCTTCAAAAGATTATGATGGAGCTTGACTTTAACAAGATGACCTCTAAGATTCGCAAACTTAATTGTGAACTTAACACTGCACAGTAGTGTGTTTGCATGCATGTGTGCATGTGTATGTGCACATGCATGTGCATGTGTGCTTGGTTATTTTGCTTGGTTGGCCTGCAGTGGTATTCTACATTCAAAATTTATAAGAACACCCATTTGAAAGGGAGATTTAAGTTGATTTCATTGATACATGTGTAGATTTTTTTTTTTTTTTTTACATTGTACAGGCACAGTGCACATATAAACATTTTTGAGTACTTGCAAATTGGTTTAAAAAGAGTTTTTATAATGGTTTTATGCCAGTTTTAGACAGGTTGCAGGTTTTATACTGGTTTTCAAAAGGTTGCAGGTTTTATACTGGTTTTCAAAAGGTTGCAGGTTTTATAAAACAAACATTTCTCTAATCATTTCTGCCGTAGCACTAAATCTGTATATTACTAATCCTCTCTATTGATTATAGTTAAAATGGTTTGGAACAATAAATAATTTTGAAATAATTGGTTGGCCAACTGTCTTGTTTTTTATAGGAAATGCAGAGCATTTTTGAACTGAAATAAAATGAAATGTAAAAAATATAGTTTGAATATATGTAAATCAATTACCTGGCTTCAACACAAACATATTAGTTCATGTTAATTTGGTTCGATGTGAATACATTAGGTTGGTTAAATTTCAATATATTAGCTTGGTTCAATAATTAAAATATGGTTCTATGTAAAAAAAATCAATTTGGATCAATGCAAAATTTAAAGTTTCAGTCAAGTCTAGTAATATTGTTTATATCAACATAAAAGTATCAGGTCAAATCAAGTGACTCAATTTGGATTCTCTGAAGCCAAATATTTTGGATGTGACAATTGGACATCATTTTTTTTAATTTGAATAGGGTTATTCTTTTTACAGTGTAAAAGAGCATGGGTGTTGGGCAGGAGTGCAGGCCGTTGCAGGCTCCTCTGTTTGCCTTGTTTCAAATGTGGTGAACGTGATGAATGAAGCTCTTTAAATGTCTGTGATCTAGATAAAACAAGCCCAGCGGCAGCAGCGGCCGGCTGAGAGAGGCGCTGCAGTACTTCAAGATAAGTGCTTATACCCATCCTTATTTTTGAGCCTCTGAAAATGGAGACTCATTAAAGTAAAATAAAAGCACAAGAGTCTGTGAGTCCACAGAGCTTCAGGTCTCACGGCCAGTCAGCCCTGATCACAGACGCTGGTCACATGACTTCAGCAACCTGCTGGAGACGTCTGTATGTAAAAGATTAGTATGTTGGTACTCCTCCACGCAGAGCTCTAAGAGTCCAAACCAAAATCTGGAATCAAATTACAGCAGGAAAGAAAACTTTTCAGGATTTTATCTTTAATAGTTTTCAATGCACCAGAAAAACGGCCACAGGCCTTAAAAAGGTTTTTGATATATGATGCTAAGTTATGTATTCAAACTTTGGACCATGAAAGTTTTGTGCATATCAGAGACAGCAGAGCAGAACATATTCTACGTTTGGTTTGAGTTGAGCAGAAGGCTCGGTTGATTGGAGCTCAGACTCTCATCAGGCTTTTTCACGAGTTGCGTTTACGGACCAGCTCGAGCACCCAGATCATCCTTAGCGGCGATTAGCTCCCTGTGCTAACTGCTTTATCTCCACGCTTCCTCGGCTGACTCTTGCGGACTCTTGCCAGAGTTTTGTCCCTGTTTCCATTGAGCTGGAACATTTCACTCACCTGCCTGCTCACCTTCTGACATTCCCCGCTCCTACAGAAAATCCCTTTCAGCGCTCCAAATTTGGATCTGCGAGACTGACCACTCTCCTGTGGTCTGCCCATTTTCCTTGAGTCATCTCTCCCAGTTAATAAAAATACGAACCTTATGTTGTCTAATCGTGTCCACAACGCTTCTTAAAGATGGTATTACTATATTGGTCTTAAAAACTGTGGTTGTATAGCATAAATCACAAAATGACATGATTTCGTTTTCCAATGTCAGCTCTTATTCTGTTAGGACAAACTAACTTTCTGTTTCTCAGCGTTTAACAAACAGACCACAACACAAAACAGCTGATGCCAAAAGTAACAACTTGCTGGATGAAAAACACAAAACAAAGCAAACAGAACCTGTCCCTAGATGTTTTACATAGAGTGACACTGAATGTGGGAAGCCCCCGGTGCTGCAAGCCCCTCAGCCACATGTAGGCAGCAGTGCTGTGCACAGGTACAGTTCAGGCTCACAGTGAAACAGGTGGAAACAGTCCCCCGCCCTCAAAGGTGTCCAAAGTTCTGAACTTTCTGGCATTGCTTTTTGATGGTGTTCTTGACACTACTAACAGCATGAGATGGTGCCTGCAGGCCTTCAGGCTGTACAGATAGTCCGGCTCCTACAGATGGAGCATGCCGTGACACAGGTACCAGGACACAGTTGTTACAGCAAGAAAGAAGGATATGGCTGTAGGGAGGCATGAACTCAACTGGAGGCCATGGTTCCCACCAATCTGTGAGAAACAGCTGAAACTTCAAATCACCAGGACAACGTTAACTTTGCGCTTTAAATGTCGTAAATTGTTGGTAAATTTAAAAAGTCGCAGGAGAGATTTGTTTTGTTCTGTTTCTGATTTCTTTGATGTTTGCTGATATTTAGTTGGATTCAAAGCTTCCACGTCCAACACTTCTTGTACCTCCAAACCTACCGTCAGCGTACGTATCTTCATTGAATTCATCTTCTGTGAAACACGTAGATCAACAAAGGGCTCCAGTTCATGTTCCTGTGAACTTGACGACTGAGACGAGGGCCAAGAACATTCCCCGCAAGTCCTCTGCAGTCTCATCCGGCCATCGCGGGAGCATTCGGATTCAGAAGGAGGTTTTCCAAAAGGCCTTGAGGCCGCTCACAAACAAATGAGGCCAAAGAATGCAAATGGATGGCAGAAGCAGAGAAAAGGAGAGAAAAAGTGAGAGAGATCAATGACAAGGTCAGGAAGCAGCAAGGAGCCAGCAGACCTGCAGAAGTCCCGGAGAAAAGTAATATTTAACCCGAGGCTATAGAATAATTTCACTTTCCCTCAGATCAGTTTAAAAAATCTCTTGCTGTCAGAGCCTGGCAGATTTATACAAATTAATGGCCTTTACTTGAAAATCTCCCAGCACTTGGGTTATTAATTGTTAAAGTGCATACATTAAACAAAATGAGTAAAAAGTCATTTTCATAAATTATCTCATACTAAAAAAAAGGATTGTTGGGCCGGCTTTGTGTGCACTCGCCGGCATGGTTTGGAAACAACAGCCAGGAATATGGGCGAGGGGAGGCGAGCGCGAGGTAACCCCGATTTCTCCTGAATCTTTTTCCTGTTTTCGTTTCAGACCTGGGAGCGCTCTCCTCTCTCACACCAGTTTCACCTCAGATTACTCATTATGCCTAAATTTGGTCGAACATGTGGTATCTGTCACAGAGACTTGAAAACACAGATGCCGCTTCTCAATCTAAAAGCACGTTTGTGTGTTTCCGTGTCAGCATGAGCGTGCTCAGAGGATCGTTCCTGCAGGCCGGGCCGGCGCGGCGCTGCAGCGGTTAGCGGTGCGTCCTCACAGTGAGGAGGTCTGATTGTGAATCTGCTGCTCAGACACACAAAGAGCTGTTCTGCCTTAAAGGGCCCGACTTCACGCACACAGTCTTTGGGTTTGTACATTTTATATGACTTTTTATCTCTCAACTTAAATGTTTCCAAAGTGTTTTTTTCTTTTACACATCCTTAGAAGCCACACACACACACACACACACACAGGACTGAGTGATAGGTACTTGAAGTGTCACTGGTCCTTCTGGGGGGGGAAGAGATGGAGAGAGGCAGGCAGAGAGGTGGATGAGATGTTATTTCCTAAATTTGGCCCGCAGGACAAAGACGGCCTGTTTGATATTCATCTATCCGCCACGGGCAGACGGCGAGGGAGCCTCTGAAAATCTATTCACTATGATAATGAACAAATTGTCATACATTGGGCTCTGTCTCCCCCTGACAGTGATAGTTATCAAAGAGAGAGAGAGAGAGAGTGTGTGTGTGTCGTTCCACAGCAGTGGTTGTCATTAGAGAGACGAGCCTCCTGGCAGGAAGCTGCTGTCGTGTCACAGCCTCACACTTTAACGCTGTCACATCTGATTGATACGTTCACCACTGATGTTTCTCCGTGTGTTTGTACACAAACACACACACACACACACACACACACACACACACACACACACACACACACACACACACACACACACACATTACTACACTTAATGTTTTTTTTCTCCTTTTTGTAATGCTGATAGGTAGAGCGGTGGCACACGAAAAAAAACCTTGGAAATCAAAGGTGCTAACATTTCGCCCGAGTGACCTTTATCGCGGGGGTCAGGCTCCGCCTCCTCGCTGTGTAGGGTAGAAATAAAGGGCTGAGACTTTTCTGTGTGTCCTTTCCTTTCATTCAGCTGTTTCTAACATCAAAAATACTGAAACTTGTCTTCAGTCTTTTCTTTTTTATTAAAACAAATATTTATGAAAAACACAAACTCGTGTTCAAACATAAATAATTTTTTGAGTTGCATTTCTCACTGTTGCAGAGTTTGACTGGTTGTCAGGGTAATAAGATAAGATAAGATAAGATAAGATAAGATAAGATAAGATAAGATAAGATAACCTTTATTAGTCGTGGGAAATTTGTTGTGTCACAGCAGAAAGTGGACAGTGCAAAGTTACAGTAGCAAAAATTAAGAAAACACTGGAATAAGATAAGATGATAAGAATAAGATACCATATACAACAGAATAAAATACAACAGAAAAAGAGAATTGCACTTAGTGTTATGCAGGTGGGTGCTGTGGCAGGCAGCATGAAGGACCCAAGCAAAGGACTCGTACACAGAATGAAAATGTAAAGAGGCATTTTTATTGTTGGGAACTTTCCATAAAAATAAACTGAAACATGAAAACTGGAAACTAAACTGGAAACTAGAAAAAAAGAAACACAAACTCGGAAAACAAACCAATAACTGAGAACTAGAATTTAGCATGTTGGGTTTTTCTCTGTATGTATTATTGTAGGGTCTACTATAAAGCACCTTTAGGTGACTGTTGTTGTGATTTAAACTGAATATCACTGATGTCACAGTTGGCCAAAAGTTAGCTTCATTTGATTTTTTTAATATGTTTCGTTTTGCTAACATTTGTTCCGCTGGACATTTAAGTAAGATAAAATTGAGTATGTACTTTTGAAAGTTTATTTCTGGACCGCTTCACTTCAACCATCCTCCATTTTCCCCAAACATTTCTTCAACCTTAAATCTGCAGTGAATCTTGGGATAGCTCGGGCCACGAGGGAGACACCCAACATGTCCTTGAAATCTGGGGAAAAGGAGGAAGCATTTGTGGGCTCATCTGGAGAAGACTTTTAATCGGGACAGCCTTCGTCGCTTTGCTGTGATGTAATTGGCCTTCAAATGCAGCCTCTGAAGGATGGCTGTCGTTATAGCAATGTGGCCAAGCGTCCTTTGACATAATTGGTATGTGACACGAACGCGACAACAAAGGTGGACGTCTGTGAGCTTTCGTGAGACTCGGGGCCCACGGCGTTGTTTTTGAAGCCATTTCCCTCGTTGCCATTTTTAAAAAATCGCAGTTTTGATTTTTTTTTAACAAAGCGCTCTCATGACTCATCATGTGATGCCACTGAGCAGCCCGTCAGTGATATGCAGTTTGGAAACATTTTATTACCTGCTCGGATCGCTTTGAAACCGAGCCCAGCAGGTACTATTTTAGGACCTGATACCAGGTAACATGACCTCATGGAAAACCCTAAAAACCGTGGCAAGTGCATCCGAGCGGTAAAAGGGGCTTTGGAGTTTCATGAAGACATTTAACCTCTCATTCAACAGACTTCTAAAGATCAAAACATGAAAGTTGAAATATGAATAATAAACTAAGAACACCTTTTAAAACAAGAACCTCAGACTCAAAAAGTCCAAAAGCCAGATCCACGGTGGATCCAGGGGAGGTCTGTTTGTCATGATCCTGTTGTGTTTTGAGTTTTGCGTTCTTCTTTGATTTCATTCTTATTTTTACTGTTTTTATGTGGTAGCAGTATTTGTTGTTGTCACGGTTCTGGGTCAGTTTCTACCCAGTATTTTGAGTTTATTATGTTTTGGTTTAATTTTGCATCAGGGATTTTCTTGTTCTCTTGTTGTGTTAATGATGATGATGATGATGACGATGTTTATTATTAGAGTTTCATGTTTCTGTTTATTTGTGTTTAGGATTTGTTCTTCGGTTGTGTCTGCTTAGTATATGTCTAGTTCCATGTGTCATTTTCTGTCTGTCTCTCAATGTCGAGTCTGCGTCTTAGTGTGATGGTTTCTTGTTCCTGTTTTATTGTGAAGGTCTGCGTCTCATGTGAGTGTGTTCAGTTTTACCTCTCGTCTCGTTAATGACTCCCAGCTGTGTCCCCCACCTGTGTGTAATCTCCCTGTGGTTCTCTGAGTGTATTTAAGTCGTGTCTTCTGTGTTTGTAGTTGCTGGTCCGTCTGTGTTTCCACCCTGCTTCATCTGTGTGTGTTTCCCTGCTGTCACCATCTTGTACCATCGTCCACCTTGCTTCATGTTTGAGTTCCGGTTCGTATTCAGTACTTTAGTTGTCTCCAGTATAGTTTAGTGTGATCTCTGTTTCCGTTTTTCCACTGGTGCATTGTGTTCAATAAACCTCCTTCACTCCTCCACTACTGCCTGCGATTGGAACCCCCTTTATTATTTTCACACGGCTCATCTCACTCGCCGTGACAGTTGTAGAGACTTATGGT
This sequence comes from Rhamphochromis sp. 'chilingali', assembly GCF_963969265.1. Taxonomy (NCBI): domain Eukaryota; kingdom Metazoa; phylum Chordata; class Actinopteri; order Cichliformes; family Cichlidae; genus Rhamphochromis; species Rhamphochromis sp. 'chilingali'. The sequence continues at coordinate 42,890,730 of NC_137933.1, read as the reverse complement.
TAAACAAGACCCAGATATTCATTTGTTCATACATGTTGTCAAACTGAATTTGTTTCATTAATTTGAACAATTTCAGGTCCACAAATATCAATAAATCACTGATTTATGCACATTATCTAAATCTGTGTTGGGCTATCACAGCCAAAGA